>NW_010525505.1:57500-71684 GCF_000687285.1 Phaethon lepturus | reverse complement strand
GATCAGTCCTCTCTCCTCTCCTCTCCTCTCCTCTCCTCTCCTCTCCTCTCCTCTCTTCTCTCCAGGTGCTGGGGATTTGTCTCGCTGTTTCTGAGAGAAAAAAAAAGTTGTTTGACAGAAAAAGAGATTGCAAAACATAATCTGCATCACCTAAATTGTCCTAGATGCTAACGCTAATATGTTCTGTCCATATTTGAACTCTCAGATGACAAAAGAAATGCCATTTATAGCAAATTTTTCTTCTCTGGGACATTTACTGTTACCTACATAATTTTTTAAGTCCTTCCCTCCCAAACAAAATCAAAGTCACTAGTCCTCGGAGAGGATGCTATTAATGCCATGTTTAAATTACAAATATACTAAACCCAGGGCTTTTAAAAATATGTCTAGAATATTTTTTCCAATAAGCAATTGGTATAAATACATACATGCATACATGTGTGTATATATATATATAATTCTTATGTACCCTAATAAAAGTTTATAATAAGTTATTAAACTGTTAAAAAGGAAGAAAGAGTGTTTTCCCTCATACGTAGTAGTATATGTAGCTTCCATTATTATAGTAATTTACCACTCAAAAATCTCTCCTATGGATATTCTTTCTACCTCTGTATGAAGTAAGGGAGTACTATCCTTATGTTAGAGATGAGGAGCTGCAGCACAGTCTGAACTGATTTACTCAAGGTCATTTAGGCAGAATCTGGCAATGCACGAGTTTGAACCCAGTCCTGCTAAGTGTTAGTCTGAACCCCTAATCAATTCTTTATTTCAGATATGAGTATGTTTTATACAGCTAAACAAAAGGAAAACATGTAGTGTTGAGCAAATATTCATGTCAACTTAACTAAACTGAGTACTATCATCAGACACCTATAATAGTACATTCTTCAAAGGTTTCTGTCTATAATTTGAAATCATAACACAGCAAGTAAAGCAGTCTGAAGAAAATACATGAGCAACTGAAGACAAGAAAGAGAAAAGTTTTAATTTAAATGGAAATAAGTTGCCATTTCTGCATGAAAAAAAATTTACAGTTTTCTTTCAAAGATCATGGAAGGTCCAGCATTTTTTTAAAAAATAATGAAAGTGAAGCAAAGTGGGAATGCCCTTAGTCAAGAACTGACTGGTGACCATAACTCAACATGATCTGTCTTTGGAGGATGTTCGAGGAGAATTTCTTTGATAAATCTGACCAACCGGACATAGCCAGCAAAATATTCTTTGTGGTGACATTGAGACCAATGAAATATTGAGTGTATGTAGTTCTATAGCATCACCTTATTGTGGATTATTTTGAGTTGATTCTCCACCAAGAGGCACCCGATGGTCTGGATTTTTGGTCTGTCAGAAACTATTATCAAGGACTGAATCAAGATCTTGGTTTAGTACTGGCAGTCTTTGATGCAGATGTAGTGGATCTTTTGAATTATAATTTCATACTGTTGTATAGTATTAAATAGTGTGACTTTTCCTGTAATAATACTGTGTTCTTGGTTTTCAAAGGTTCCTGTACCAGATGTCATGATGCCCAATAGTATGCTGTTGCCAGCAGCTGCTTCAGAGAAATCTGAACGTGACACACCTGGAACCATTACAGCTGAGGGATCTGGGAAATATCCAGGTATGCAAGAAAAAACCCAGACATGTAAAAGTTAGGCATGGGCTATTTAGAAATTTAAAAACCACTTATTTCTTTCTCAGTAAAGTAGTTCCTTTTTTGGCTTGCATATAGCCACAGAGATAAAAAGAGAAAAATAACAAGGGGCCTGAGTTTGGCTGACTGCATCCATGCAGAGCTACTAGGATGCACGTGTATGCTGAGTGTATGTTGCTTGTGGTAGTGGCCTAGCCACCTTGAGGGTAAGACCCTCCTTGTTTAAACAGCAAATAAGACTCAGTCCTAAAAGACAGTGGCACCAACATCGATGGGGAACATTAGGCAAATGATCATGCCGACCTTTCCAATAGCAGGTTTCTTATCCTGGACATTTACTGTATTCTGTGTCAGGAAGCTGCTTTGCTACCTCTCACAGCATGATCTTCTCCTCAGATCACTTTCCTCCTCCTTTCTGATCACCTGTCGTACCTGTTGACCCCATTTCTAATCCCTCCCTCTTTCCTACTGTTTTGTTTCTTTGTCTTGTTTCGTGCTCCCATTGTACCAATAAACTCCTACCTTATGACAAAGGGAAGCCCTGTGCTACTCCCAGACCAACTGCCACTGCCATTCTGATTGTCATGTTTGGATTTTATTACTTTTTTTAAACCTCCTGTCGGTCCTGTCTGCTTTATTCTCTGGGGCAAGGATGGGTCACTATACTTTGCTAGGCCAGCACGTGGCATACCAGATGCCTCTCTTGATTTCTGATGAAAAAACCCCACATTAATACTGTGTGCTATTCTCTTCTCTTTGTGTAAAAGACACTTAACTTTTTTTAACTAGGTGAAAGTCCTGTGGATGAGAAAATTACCCCTGGGATTGATGAATCAAAAACTGGAATGGAAATTAAGACTGAGGAACAAAAGCCACCCAAGGAATCTACTGAAACACCAGACTGGAATAAGAGCAACAGTAAAGATATAAAATCCACTGACTCAATGACGGATCAGCTAAATGAACAGCAGAAGAAGCAACAGCTCTCTGTTTCTGACCGCCATGTCTATAAGTACCGTTGTAACCATTGTAGCTTGGCTTTTAAGACTATGCAGAAGCTTCAGATACATTCCCAGTACCATGCTATTCGGGCAGCTACCATGTGTAGCCTTTGCCAACGTAGCTTCCGTACATTCCAGGCTTTAAAAAAACACTTGGAAGCAGGCCACCCTGAACTCAATGAAGCTGAACTTCAGCAGCTGTGTGCATCTTTACCTGTCAATGGTGAACTCTGGGCAGAAAGTGAAAGTATGGCACAAGATGATCATGCACTAGAACAGGAAATAGAAAGAGATTACGAGATGGACCAGGAAGGTAAAGCAAGTCCTGTAGGAAGCGATAGTAGCTCTATTCCAGACGAGATGGGCTCAGAACCAAAGCGGACCTTACCTTTTAGAAAAGGGCCAAATTTTACTATGGAAAAATTTCTAGATCCATCTCGCCCGTATAAGTGTACAGTGTGTAAAGAGTCTTTCACCCAAAAGAACATTCTCTTAGTCCATTATAACTCAGTGTCTCATCTACATAAACTCAAAAAGGTTTTGCAGGAAGCATCAAGTCCTGTCCCTCAAGAAACCAACAGCAGCACTGACAACAAACCCTACAAATGCAGCATTTGTAATGTTGCATATAGCCAAAGTTCTACATTGGAAATCCATATGAGATCTGTACTTCATCAGACAAAGGCAAGGGCTGCAAAATTAGAACCAAGTGGTAATATAAGTAGTGGAAACAGTGTAGCAGGGAATGTTAATAGCCCCAGCCAAGGAATGCTAGAATCTATGAGCTTACCAGCAGTTAACAGCAAAGAAACACATTTAGATGCCAAAGAATTAAATAAAAAGCAAGCTTCTGAATTAATTTCTGCTCAGCCTACACATCACCCACCCCAGTCACCAGCACAACTTCAAATGCAACTACAGCATGAACTGCAACAGCAAGCTGCGTTCTTTCAACCCCAGTTTCTAAACCCAGCTTTTTTGCCTCACTTTCCAATGACACCAGAAGCACTGCTGCAATTTCAACAGCCTCAGTTCCTTTTCCCATTCTATATACCTGGGACAGAATTTAGCTTAAGCCCAGATTTGGGTTTGCCTGGTTCTGCCACATTTGGTATGCCCGGAATGGCTGGTATGACAGGATCACTGCTAGAAGATTTGAAGCAGCAGATACAAACTCAGCACCATGTTGGCCAAACCCAGCTACAAATACTGCAGCAACAAGCACAACAGTATCAATCCACCCAACCCCAACTTCAGTCCCAAAAACAGCAGCAGCAAAGCAGTAAGCTGATGAAAGCAGAGCAAAATACCTTGGTAAGTACAGACTGCCAGCTGATAAAGGATATGCCATCATATAAGGATTCAGAAGAAATTTCTGAGAAACAAGAGAAGCCAAAGCAAGAATTTACTAATGAGAATGAAGGACTAAAAGAAAACAAAGATATGAAGAAACCAAAATCCTCAGAACCAGCCATCCCACCACCCAGAATAGCTTCTGGAGCAAGGGGGAATGCAGCCAAGGCTTTGTTGGAGAACTTTGGGTTTGAATTAGTTATCCAATACAATGAGAACAGACAAAAAGTGCAGAAAAAAAGCAAGACTGGTGAAGGTGAAAACACAGACAAACTGGAATGTGGAACCTGCAGTAAGCTCTTTTCCAACATTCTTATTCTGAAGAGTCATCAAGAACATGTGCATGGACAGTTTTTTCCGTATGGAGCATTAGAAAAGTTTGCCCGACAGTACAGGGAGGCATATGACAAGCTTTATCCAATTTCTCCATCTTCTCCAGAAACACCACCTCCTCCACCACCGCCTCCTCCACCACCACCGCCACCTCCTCCTCCAACTCCTTCTCAGCCTTCTTCAGCTGGGGCTGGAAAAATTCAAAACACAACTCCCACTCCTTTGCAAGCTCCTCCGCCCACACCACCACCGCCACCTCCTCCACCACCACCACCTCCTCCTCCACCACCGCCACCATCAGCCCCACCTCAAGTCCAGCTTCCCGTTTCACTTGATCTCCCGCTTTTCCCTCCAATTATGATGCAGCCAGTGCAACATCCTGCATTGCCTCCTCAGCTTGCCCTCCAGTTGCCACCAATGGATACTTTATCTGCAGATCTTACCCAGCTTTGTCAGCAGCAGCTGGGATTAGACCCCAATTTCCTGCGGCACTCTCAGTTCAAGCGTCCACGTACAAGAATCACAGATGACCAGTTAAAAATCTTGCGGGCTTACTTTGATATTAACAATTCTCCCAGTGAAGAGCAGATCCAAGAAATGGCTGAGAAATCTGGTCTTTCACAGAAAGTTATCAAGCACTGGTTTCGTAACACGCTGTTTAAAGAACGACAGAGAAATAAAGATTCTCCATATAACTTCAGCAACCCTCCCATAACAGTATTGGAAGATATCAGAATAGATCCTCAACCTTCAGCTGTAGAACCTTACAAGTCTGATGCATCTTTCAGCAAGAGATCATCTAGGACTCGGTTCACTGACTACCAGCTTCGTGTCCTCCAAGACTTCTTTGACACAAATGCTTATCCAAAGGATGATGAAATTGAACAACTTTCAACTGTACTTAACCTACCTACTCGAGTTATTGTCGTATGGTTCCAAAATGCACGACAAAAAGCTCGCAAAAGTTATGAAAATCAAGCTGAAACTAAAGACAATGAGAAAAGAGAACTGACAAATGAGCGTTACATTCGAACTAGTAACATGCAGTATCAGTGCAAAAAGTGCAGTGTGGTCTTTCCCAGGATCTTTGATTTAATTACACATCAGAAAAAGCAGTGTTATAAAGACGAAGATGACGATGCTCAAGATGAAAGCCAAACTGAAGATTCAATGGATGCCTCTGATCAAACAGTGTATAAGAACTGTACAGTTTCTGGCCAAAATGACTCATCAAAAAGCCTGGCAGTCACAGCAGCAAGCTCCGGCTCTGGCTCTAGTACTCCTTTGATTCCATCACCCAAACCAGAGCCCGAGAAGGCTTCTCCTAAACCAGAGTCCACAGAAAAACCAAAACAAAATGAAACCATCCCTAAGCAAACCGACACAACTTCCCAAAGCACCAAACTAGTACAGTCTACTCCAGTAACCTCATCTGACCCCCAGACCTCAGCTTCTCAACCACAGCAACAAAAACAGTCACAGATAGTGGGGAGACCTCCTTCTGCATCACAAACCACACCTGTTCCTTCCAGCCCGTTACCAATTTCAATGACTTCTCTACAGAACAGTCTACCTCCTCAGTTATTACAGTACCAATGCGATCAGTGTACAGTTGCCTTTCCAACTATAGAACTTTGGCAAGAGCACCAGCACATGCATTTCCTAGCAGCCCAAAACCAATTTCTTCACTCACAGTTTTTAGAAAGACCAATGGATATGCCCTATATGATATTTGACCCAAATAATCCCTTGATGACTGGACAGTTACTTAATAGTTCTCTTGCTCAGATGCCACCACAAACTGGCTCATCACATACAGCACACCCTGCTACAGTTTCTGGTTCCCTGAAACGAAAATTAGATGAAAAAGAAGACAATAACTGTAGTGAGAAAGAGGGAGGAAACAGTGGAGAAGATCAACATCGTGATAAGCGTTTAAGAACTACAATTACTCCAGAGCAGCTGGAAATACTTTACGAAAAGTACCTACTAGATTCCAACCCCACCAGAAAGATGCTAGATCACATTGCACGTGAAGTGGGACTGAAAAAGAGAGTCGTACAAGTCTGGTTTCAGAACACAAGAGCCCGAGAAAGAAAGGGACAATTCCGTGCAGTTGGTCCAGCCCAGTCCCATAAAAGGTGTCCTTTTTGTCGAGCTCTGTTTAAAGCAAAATCAGCTTTAGAAAGTCACATTCGCTCTCGGCATTGGAATGAAGGCAAACAGGCTGGTTATAGTTTGCCTCCAAGTCCTTTGATATCAACTGAAGATGGAGGAGAAAGTCCACAAAAGTACATATTTTTTGACTACCCATCACTGTCATTAACAAAAACTGAATTATCAAGTGAAAATGAATTAGCTTCCACTGTATCAACCCCTGTTAGCAAAACTGCAGAAATGTCCCCGAAGAACCTCTTAAGTCCTTCTTCTTTTAAAGCAGAGTCTAGTGAGGATATAGAAAATTTGAATGCCCCTCCTGCTGACTCTGGATACGACCAAAACAAGACTGACTTTGATGAGACTTCATCAATTAATACAGCAATTAGTGATGCCACAACAGGGGATGAGGGGAACAATGAAATGGAAAGCACGACTGGGAGTTCAGGGGATGCGAAACCTGCATCACCTCCCAAAGAACCAAAAACACTTGTGAATGATACGCTACCAAAAGCTGCAACTACACCTACAAATGAGAATACTGATGATAAATTTCTCTTTTCCCTAACAAGCCCCTCAATACATTTCAGTGAAAAAGATGGTGATCATGACCAAAGTTACTACATTACTGATGACCCTGATGATAATGCCGACCGCAGTGAAACTTCAAGCATAGCTGATCCAAGTTCACCCAACCCGTTTGGAGCTAGCAATCCCTTTAAATCCAAAAACAGTGATCGGCCAGGCCACAAACGTTTCCGAACACAAATGAGTAACCTTCAGCTTAAAGTTCTCAAGGCTTGCTTTAGTGACTACCGGACTCCAACAATGCAAGAATGTGAAATGCTAGGGAATGAGATTGGCCTGCCCAAACGTGTGGTCCAGGTCTGGTTTCAGAATGCCCGGGCTAAAGAAAAGAAATTCAAAATTAACATAGGGAAGCCATTCATGATAAATCAGACTGGACCTGATGGGACAAAGCCAGAATGTTCTCTGTGTGGCGTGAAATATTCTGCACGTTTGTCGATAAGAGATCATATCTTTTCTAAACAACATATTACAAAAGTGAGAGAAACCGTGGGAAGTCAGCTAGATCGGGAGAAAGATTATTTAGCTCCTACGACAGTTAGACAGCTGATGGCACAGCAAGAATTGGATCGCATAAAGAAGGCTACTGATGTGCTAGGATTAACAGTACAGCAGCCAGGCATGATGGACAGCAGTTCTCTTCATGGTATCAGTTTGCCAGCAGCTTATCCAGGACTCCCTGGCCTTCCTCCTGTTCTTCTGCCTGGAATGAATGGTCCATCCTCCTTACCTGGATTTCCACAAAGTTCAAACAGTAAGTCTATAAGGGGATGATTTTCTCATTTTATTACTTTGATTATCTTGCATAGTCACCATCCCCTTCTAAAACACAGCATATTATGCATTCATGTCATGCTTGTGAGACTGGTGAGAGTAGCTAATAAGTACTGCTGTGAGGTGTGTTCAGTGCAATTCTCAATTGTTGCCATAGCCTGGATGATATCTCTGATTTTGTAAAAAAAAAGAAAAAGAATTTTAATTGAAATCTAATTGACAGAAATGTTTTTAGTCCATATCAGGTGTCTGTAATAAAAGCAATATAACAATAGCATTGTTATGCTTTTTTTTTTTTTTGAATGACACTCCTTTAGGCAAAACTTGGGTTAGAATTTTGTATGCAAATTTCTTGTATGCAAATACTTAAAGTAACATCTGATGAAGAACAAAATAGTAATTCCCACATTATTTGTTCATCAGGTATTTGTTCCACTCCTTAGACCAGTCCAATCTGTTGTTTAATTCAGAATAAATATTTGAAATAAAATTCTGTCCAAGACCCTCTATTATATTTGTGAGTAACTGCCTGCTAAGATAACAAGGTTTTTGTTGAAGGTGATTTGTAACAGTTGTTTCATTGTGGTCCAAATTCTAGGAGGTGCTAAGTATCTCCTACTCCTAGTTTGTAAAGTCATTGCAGACATGTACCACTTCATTTGGGTTTGCACTTTCAACTGAACATTGTTTTACTGACTGTTTTGACTCTGGTTTGACTCTGGTTTTTGCTCACATTAGAAAACACTTCTTGCAATAAGTTTCACTGAAGTTAGAGAATCAAGTTTTCTGGAGAATGATTTGTTTAGTCCTCAAAGAATGAACATAATTTATTTTCATGCATTAGGCTCCAGTTTTACAGTTAGAGTTCATTGTGAGTGCAGCCTTGCAGATTGAAGCTCTCCCATTCATCTTCTAACTTTGCACATTCATATCAAATATGTGCACAGCAGAGTTAGGGAGCTGGTGAAGACCCCTCACCTCATTTGATCTGGTAATTCCACTTGCTGTTCATCTCTAAACTTTTATTTAGAAAGCAACTTGCTTTGGCAAGTAAGGTAGGTGCTTAATCACCAGTGTTTTTAGACATACTAAGACTGTAGCAATGTCTTCTCTGCTACCCAGCTTTGCTTTGATTGATGATGATCACGTTATTGTTTCCCTAAGTGGTGGTCAAAGCATCTTGTTTTTCTCTTCATTGGATCAGAATGGCTTTCCTTCCACAATGGAGTCTCTGGCTGAGTGCCCTCTGGCTTTTGTCAAACAGTTATTGGCACAGAGAGTGCATATAAAGGAAATATAAAGTTGCTCTATTTCCTTCTTAATGGCATACAGTGTCCAGGTCCAAAAATGGCTGGTCGTTGTTCATTGAAATTATAGATATGGTTTCTCCATGTAACCTCACTGAATAGCTTTGGTTGGGTTGCCTTTCAGGTAAAGTGGGCTCCAGAAAACTCAGGCTTTGTATATACTACTAAATGAAATTTTCTTGGGAAGATATTACATTCTTGTACTCTCAAAAACAGGAAGTCGCCATGCAAAGTGAGTCTTGGGAATGGTCGTGGACTCGTGATAGCCTCTCAGCTGTGCTCAGGAGTTGTTTAGGAGAATGCTAGTTGTCCCAGGCCAAAACAGTGCCAGTGACCATTCTTACTGTTTAACTTTACAGATGGTTTAATTTCACTTTTAGGGAAATGTTCCCTGGTACTGTTTAACTTACTAGTATCAATGTAGCCTCAGAGTATGTAAATTCTCCTGTTAATAATACAAAAGGTATTATTACAGGCCAACTGGTCTATAACAATTCAATTTTCAGATTTTCCAATTTCCACCAAATATTTCTTCTTTGAGATAAATTTAAATCATTTGTACCATAGTGTAGACAGTGTACTGCCAACTGAGATGGATTGGTACCCCCTTTCATCTTGCATCTTCTTAAGGTTAATTACCCCATTGTGGGAAAAGCCTACTGTGTAAACTAGTTAGTAGAATCTTGTTGTTAACTTTTTCTTCTGCCATATGCTACATAGACCCTACATCCCCCTTTTGTTGCCTGGCAAATACTGGCATGCATAATCTCCATTCCCTAATGATACGTAACGGAGCAGTCATAGTGAATGGAAAAAAAATAGATTATTTTAATCATTCATCATAGAAAAACAGTAATATACTCAGAAGTTTTCCAGAACGTGCTCAACAGTAGTATTTTCTGCACCTAATTAACCCATTTTTATTTTCTTCTCTGCCCTGCTTTGGTTGATAGTTCACATTCATATTCGCTGCTAAGAATTCTTTAAGCAGTATCTTTTTGGAAGCAGACTTCCAAGCAAGCTTTTCTTTGTCTACAGTTCTTCTAGCAGCACGTATATTCTCAGCCAGCAGGACAATTGTTCTGCATCATTCTTTGCATGAAGGATTTTCTGAAGCTAACTCACTGATGACTCACTACCCTATACTTCAAGTCTACTTGTGAATTCCACTGCAAGTGTGTATTTCCTCTGTTTCTGACCCAATCCTGAAAATGCACTTCATAAGAAGTCTCATTGGATCCCTTATATTCAAATATTTACCTGTTTGCACTGATGCTTATAGGGTTGGTAACTATTTCCTGTGACAAAGCCCATCCATTCTGTTCTACAAGTTTGTTTAAAGGACAATGTCAACATTAGTAATAACCTCACTTTTAAAGAATACTTTTGCTGTTTGCCAAGACAGGGAACTAGTGAAACTATAACAGTAAACATCACATTTAAAATTCTCTTTTGTGTATCATTTTAGTCATGTTAGACAGAGAAATTAGCCTGATTAGTTTCTCTGTTTAATACAAGCTTATAAGGGATTTCAATTTAATGTTCTTCCATCCAGTATTGTTTATGGGTTTCCAAAAATGTACCCAGATAAATTTTGCGAAATACTATTCTTTTTTAAAGGCAATATTTGCTTTTACAAAAAGTTTTAAATGGAACACTTGAAAATAATGCTAAATCACAAAAGATGGAAATATTCAAACTACAGTTCATTTTATCTTCTTTATGTAGTGCTCAAACTGGACTTGTATTTGCAATGATTATTAGATTTGTCAAAATTTCTGAATAAAAGGATCCATTAACCCTAAATTCAGTTATTTTGTTCCAAACCAAGTGGATTTTAATGTCGGAATTATTATGTGGTTCTAGGATGATATGTCCAAGAATCCTCTCACCTGGGGGATACATTTCTCTAGATAATGTAATTATACCATCTTGTGGGCATCAAATGCTGAGCAAGGTCTCAAAATTAATGCTATGTTTGCTCAGAATAATTCCTAATATGGAGTTATCTAGTGGAATTCTAAGTCATATAGAATTTTACTTCAGGCTCGTCTTTGTTCTTCAAGCCCCTTCTTATTTCCTAGGTGACCATAGATTGAAGGATTCACCTGCTGTTTTCAGCTGTTCTTAAAATTCACATTCTCTTTTCTTCTTAGCTTTGTTTTTTTTGCCTATGATCCCTTGCAGAAAACTAGTGCTTGATCTTGCTTCTAGCAATTAATACTGTTTCTATGAACTTTTTAGTGTCATCATAGAATCACAGAATTGTTAAGGTTGGAAATGACCTTTAAGATGATCAAGTCCAACTGTTAACCTAGCACTGACAAGTCCACCATTAAACCATTTCCCTAACCACCACATCTACACGTCTTTTAAATACCTCCAGGGATGGTGACTCAACCACTTCCCTGAGCAGCCTGTTCCAATGTTTGACAACCCTTTTGAAGGGTGAAGAAATTTTTCCTAATATCCAATTGAAACCTTCCCTGGAACAACTTGAGGCTGCTTCCTCCTGTCCTATTGCTTGTTACTTGGGAGAAGAGGCCAACACCCACCTTGCTACAACCTCGTTTCAGGTAGTTGTAGAGAGTAATAAGGTCTCCTTTCAGCCTCCTTTTCTTCAGGCTAAACAACCCCACTTCCCTTAGCTGCTC
Source organism: Phaethon lepturus (assembly GCF_000687285.1). Taxonomy (NCBI): domain Eukaryota; kingdom Metazoa; phylum Chordata; class Aves; order Phaethontiformes; family Phaethontidae; genus Phaethon; species Phaethon lepturus. The sequence goes on along the minus strand of NW_010525505.1, from coordinate 59,860 downwards.
CGCACAAGACTTGTGCTCTAGACCCTTCACCAGCTTTTCTGCCCTTCTTTGGACATGCTCCAGCACCTCAGTGTCTGTCTTGTAGTGAGAGGCCCAAAACTGAACACAGTATTCGAGGTGCGGCCTCACCAGTGCTGAGTACAGAGGCACGATCATTTTCCTAGTCCTGTTGGCCACGCTATTTCTGATATCGGCCAGGATGCTGTTGGCCTTCTTGGCCACCTGGGCACACTGCTGGCTCATGTTCCGCCAGCTGTTAACCAACACCCTCAGGCGTGTTCTGCCGGGCAACTTTCCAGCCACTCTTCCCCAAGCCTGTAGCATTGCATGGGGTTGTTGTGACCGAAGTGCAGGACCTGGCACTTGGCCTTGTTGAACCTCATACATTTGGCCTTGGCCCATCGATCCAGCCTGTCCAGATCCCTCTGTAGATCCTTCCTCCCCTCAAGCAGATCAACGCTCCCGCACAACTTGATGGCATCTGCCAGAGCCTGTCCAGATCCCTCTGTAGATCCTTCCTCCCCTCAAGCAGATCAACGCTCCCGCACAACTTGATGGCATCTGCCAGTTTACTGAGGGAGCACTTGATCCCCTCATCCAGATCATTGATAAAGCCCTTGAACAGACCTGGCCCCAATACTGAGCCCTGGGGAACACCACTTGCGACCAGCTGCCAACTGGTTTTAACTCCATTCACCACAACATTTTGGGCCCAGACACCCAGCCAGATTTTTAGCAACAAAGAGTAGACCTGTTGAAGCCATGGGCAGCCAGATTCTCCAGGAGAATGCTGTGGGAAACGGTGTCAAAGGCTTTACCAAAGTCTAGGTAGACAACATCCACAGCCTTTCCCTCATCCACTAAGCATCTCGCCTTGTCATAGAAGGAGATCAGGTTAGTCAAGGAGGACCTGTCTTTCATGAACCCATGCTGGCTGGGCCTGATCACCTCGTTGTCCTGTACATTCTGTGCGATGGCACTCAAGACGATGTGCTCCATAACCTTCCCGAGCATTGAGGTCAGGCTGACAGGCCTGTAGTTCCCTGGATCCTCCTTCTGGTCCTTCTTGTAGATGGGCATCACATTTGCTAACCTCCATCAACTGGGACCTCCCTGGTTAGACAGGACTGACGATAAATGATGGGAAATGGCTTGGTGAGCACTTCCTCCAGCTCCCTCAGTACCCTTGGGTGGATCCCATCTGGCCCAATAGACTTGTGTCTACGTCATTACCATAGATTCTTTGCACATCACTTAAGCTTGGGCTGCCTTGAAGTTTCAAAGCAACTTTTTCCAAGAATGCACACATCACTGGATAATATGTACAGAGTGGTTTTTGAAATCCTATCAAGAGAGAAATTTATTCAGCAGCAATTACTTTATTATTAGGGCACTAAATACTGTTCTCTGCTTTCTTGTGGCCCATTGTTTCAATTTTATATTTTTAGCCCTCTGATTCCTCCAAGAGAAAGTGAAGTCTCTTCTCTTTGCTAGTCACTTAAAAGAGTTAGCAGGATTAGAATGTTTCTTCATGATTAGTGGATTTTCTATTCTACATTTCTCACATCTGGAAATGGGGCATTAGTTCCATCAAGTTTTCTTAATTTAGTTTTGGAAATTCTCAGTTCCACATTTAACTTCCAATAAAAAAGGTGGTTTTCACTATTCTATTGCAGCCTGTCTGGATATTTAACTGAATTCTGTGCATTTCAAATAAATTCCAAAAAATATCTGGAAAACAGAATAGATCTTGGCTACTCTGGACATCATCAGTGTGAGCAGACTGAAGACAAGATGATGTGTAATAGTTGAGGAGGTTAAGAATAGAAAGTAATGGGAAAAATCCTAAGTAGCTGACAAGCCCAAATAACCATGACAAGGCTGGGGCAGCAGTTCACACTAATTGCATCATTCATGCATCTTCCATCCATGGTATTTATAATTTCATATATATTTTCAGAAGACTCCACACACAATTGCCTGTTACTTCCTGTTGAAAGCATAAGGGCAAGCAATAGCATCTTCAATGTTATTGTGCAGTAACTGTGGCAATTACCCACTTTTTAATTACAACTGTTGTGACTTGTTTCACTATACTATCTAATCCATGCTCACAATGCATTTTAACTCCTTAGTGTTCCTTTACCATTAAATAGGAGTAATGACACAGTGACAAACATTAAATGGCCTCTTTGTTAAATCTGATAATTATTCTCTTTGAATCCTAATTGCTTTATTCCTAAGTAATGCTAAGCACCTGGGTATTGATGATTTAAACGTCATTCTTGTTCACTCCATTAGTGCTTCCTGGTAGCTAATACCCATCTAACCTCCATTACAGAGCCTGCATTTATTGTTCT
>NW_010525505.1:0-50000 GCF_000687285.1 Phaethon lepturus | reverse complement strand
TAATTTGGGGGGGCGGGGGGGGAACCCCAAACAGTAAAACAGCAAAATACAAAAGAAAATTAGTATTAGTAATAGTAAAAATTTACAGTGAAGTTGCACAATTCTGTCAGTGGAAGAACTGAGAGTGAGCATCATCTGAAAATTTTTGACAACAGCACTGATACCTTGAGCTAGAAGGTCCTATTGTGGATCATAATCCCATAATATATCTGCTGTGCATAGCCCTAGTTTCTGACATAATTTCAACAAGACCTACATAATGAGGTTCCAGATGAAAATATGTAGGATTGGTACTTAGCCATTTTGGAAGCTCTGCAAATTTTGTGTCCCATTAAAGTTGCTGCAATATCATAGAAGCTAGAAATGGGAAAGATTTTTTAAATCAACTAGTACAATCCCCACTCATCCAGAATTGTTCCCTACAGTGTATTGTATGAAGTTTTGTCCTGTTTAGGTTTAAATGACTCAAGTGATGGGTCTCCTGAAACCTCCCTTGAGAGGGTGCTTTACAGGGTATTGAATCGTGCTGCTAGAAAATTGTTCTGTGCTCTTCAGCCTACATGTTCGTTCTTATTTAAGGCAAGAGTTTTGCAGATAGAGATAAAGACTGTTTGGAGAGTGGAAGTTGATATTTGTCAAGATGAGTCAACTTTTTTTTACATAATCTCCTCTATAAAACCCTAGATGTCCTTGCAACTTAAAGCCTATAAAATATATGTTATTCTGGACTCCATCTATTCCCAAGCTTTAAAAATTATTATAATTTTTTCTGGAAGATAGAATATAAATATGTCTGATACCATATAATAATCTCAGCTACAAAGAAAAACATCACCACACCCTACTGACACTTCTTTCTACATCCTCCCTTTGATACCATAAAAAATATCAGTGAAATATTTGTTTTATGGCAAATGGTCAATGGCAAAATGTTCAATGAATTGAATAGATTCAGAATTTTACATATACTATTCCGTTGTGGCTCTAAAATGTAGATTGCCAAAGTTTTGTAACTACAGGTAGAAGCATTATTTTCATTGTCATGATTTTATATATTGTATTCATAATAATTAATTTATTCTTTTTTCCACTCTGACCACAGCAGAATAACTGGAAATTAGAATGCCTGTGAAATACCTATATCATGTTAAAAGTCCTTATATGAACTGTAAGAGTTTGTATTTTTCCATTTTTCTTGACACAGAGTCAAGCACCTTGAAAACACACGCTTTGCATGACTGTACGTATAAACTTTTTTTATTTTTTTTTGGTTCATAGAATAGTTCAGGTTGGAAGGGACCTTTAAAGGTCATCTAGTCCAATCCCCCTGCAATGAGCAGGGACACCTTCAACTAGATCAGGTTGCTCAGAGCCCCGTCCAACCTGACCTTGAATGTTTCCACAGATGGAGTATCCACAACTTCTCTGGGTAACCTGTGCCAGTGCCTCATCAGCCTCATTGTAAAAAATTTCTTCCTTCTACCTAGTATAAATCTACCTTCCTGTAGTTTAAAACCATTACCCCTTCCCCTATCACAACAGGCCCTGCTAAAAAGTTTGTCCCCATCTTTCTTATAAGCCCCCTTTAAGCACTGGAAGGCTCCAATAAGGTCTTCTGGAGCCTTCTCTTCTCCAGGCTGAATAACCTGAACTCTCTCAGCCTGTACTCACAGGAGAGGTGCCCCATCCCTCTGACCATTTTTGTGGCCCTGCTCCAACAGGTCTATGTTATTCCTCTGCTGAGGGCTCCAGAGCTGGACGCAGTGTTCCAGGTGGGGTCTCACCAGAGTGGAGTAGAGGGGCACCTCCCTCGACCTGCTGGCCACGCTGCTTTTGATGCAGCCCAGGAAGCATTGCCAGCTCATGTCCAGCTTTTCATCTACCAGTACTGCCAAGTCCTTCTCAGCAGGGCTGCTCTCAATCCCTTCATTCCCCAGCCTGTACTGATACTGGGTGTTGCCCCACCCCAGGTGTGGGACCCTGCACTTGGTCTTGTTGAACTTCATGAGGTCCACACAGGCCCACTACTTGAGCCTGTGCAAGTCCCCCGGATGGCATCCCATCCCTCAGGCATGTCAACTGCACCGCTCGCCTTGGTGTCATCTGCAAACTTGATCCCACTATGTCATTGATGAAGATATTAAACAGTACTGGTGCCAACACTGATCCCTGAGGAACAGCATTTGTCACCAATGTCCATCTGGACATTGAGCCATTGACTACTACCTTCTGGATGTGACCACCCAGCCAACTCCTCATCCACCTAACTGTCCACCCATCAAATCCATAGCTCTCCAATTTAGAGAGAAGGATGTTGTGGGGAACCGTGCCAAAGCCCTTGCCAAAGTCCAGATAGATGACATCCATAGGTCTTCCCTTGTCCACTGATGTAGTTGCTCCATCATAGAAGGCTACCAGGTTGTTCAGGCAGGACTTGCCCTTTGTGAAGCCATGCTGGCTGTCTTGAGTCACCTCACTGTCCTCCATATGCCTTAGCATAGCTTCTGGGAGGATCTGTTCCATGATCTTCCCAGGCACAGAGGTGAGGCTGATGGGTCGGTTGTTCCCAGGGACCTCCTTGCTACCCTTTTTTAAAAATGGTTGCAATGTTTCCCTTTTCCCAGTCTCCAGGGACTTCTCCTGACTGCCAGGACTTTTCCAATGTCATGGAGAGTGGCTTGGCCACTACATCAGCCAATTCCTTGAAGACTCTGGGATGCATCTCGTCAGGTCCCATAGGCTTGTGCATGTTCAGGTTCCTCAGGGGGGCTTGAATCTATCTTCTCTTACAGTGGGAGGGACTTTGCTCCTCCAGTCCCCATCTTGCAGTCCATCCACTCGAGAGGTGTGGGAAGAGAGACTGCCAGAGAAGACTGAAGCAAAGAAGTCCCTGAATACCTCAGCCTTTTCCTCATCCATTGTTACCCGTCTGTCAGTATTGCTCACTGGGGAGGTAACCTTCTTTGGCCTTTTTAAAATTAGTATAACAAGATTAAACCAAGAATCCATCTTAACTTCCATAAATCATGCAGCGAAAGATATTTTCATGTAAAGCTCTTGTGTTTTCCTTTGTATTAGTCACCTTCTGGTTGTACCCAATGGGAAGATTCTTTCTTGAAAAATCTGTCTTCTCACCATTTGTCTGGTCAGGTAAGTAAAATGCTTTTTTTCCAGGTCAATAATATTAAAACATATTTCAGCAAGGTTGCCATGACTACTGGTAGGAATAGATACCATGTTTTAGTGGTCCAGAATGCTATTGTTTATCACTGTTCTCTGGAAACTCCAGAAAACCATGTGATATCAAGCAATGGTATATAAACCATAGTAAATTGGTTTTTAGTTCTTAGTGGCATAGTACTAAGGCCAATATAAAGCAAAATATAATAAAAACAAAGAAATTATTTAAATAAATAATAAGACCTCCCCACAAATAAAAATAAAAATACTCAAACAACCCATGATCTGAACTAATATATGGTCACAGTTGTAATTCTGCAAACACCTTATAGGCAGGAAAGTTCTTAGGGTGGTGTTTCAAAAACTGGCAGAGATAAAATGAATGGGATTTTGCAAGAAAGCCATCTCAACACTGTAGGAACCATTAAAGTAAAAATTAGATTGCCTGCTGGCTTGCAGTCTGATGGGGAAAGTCCCTCAATAGCGGATGATTTGTAAGCACACATTCTTATTTCAAATAGCAGGTTGCCTGCTCCCTGCTGTTTGAAGTGAGTTTAATATTCATAGACGCATCTACAAGCTATTTACTCTGACCAAAGTGATAGGTTTTGTTGTTTAGTGCTCCTGCACCACATGATGGGACTGCTTTGTGCTGTGAAACCTTCTTTCACAACTAACATATTTTCAGGACTTGCGCATCAGCAGGCCAGGTTGGCATTTTGATTGAACAGCATCTTCCCAAATAAAATCAAAGAACAGGGAACGGGTGGGACTGGACCCTTCTAGAACCCTTTTTTCCAAATCCTACAGATTCTAGGGTGCAAACAGTATTTACAGAAACTCTGTGGCTTACAGAGTTTTCCTGCAAAGACAGACCTATGGTCTATGGCTATATGCCACCTATGGTCATTTTAGAGATCTCACATGACATTTATGAGAGCAAAGGTCTTAAAGCCGATAACCTGGCCCCAAATCAGTGTGGGTAAAAATATTCTGCCCTCTTAAATTCCCCACTCCTTTCCACAGAGAAAAGGTGTTCTTCATTTCCTGTCCAAAACCATGTAGTGCAGCATTGCTGAAGATCATTAAGCAGCTGCTCTGTCATTCCCCTACCCTCTGCCCATATATAATACGCATTTCAGTGAGCCTGCTTATACCAGTTTAGGACCTACTAGGGTGAAAAATACTATGTCCATTTAAAATGAATTACCTACATAATTTTGGAGGGTTTTGCCAAAAATAGACCTTTTAATTTTTTTCATAGGTATTAATTGCTATAATTGCTATTTCATTTCTTATACATATTTATCAAGTAGTCATCCTCACTGTCTACTGTGATGACCCTGTTAATATTGCACAAAAATCACCTAATCAAATTGCTTAAGATTTTTATTGGAGTAACTCTTCATTTCAATGAGACAGCAATTGTCCCAGAACAGATTGTGTGAAAAGGGTGTGGGCTTATGTCCTGTTATTTGTTCAAAAAAGATTTTGTTGACACTAAACAATTTATTTAAACAATTATACAATACGGAAGAGTTAACTCAATGTTGAGGCATTAGAGCTCAGTGTTTTAAAGTATTATTTCCAGTTCAAAATAACAAAACATCTTAGTGTGCTTGGTTTGAAAACATACAGGAAAGTTGAACAATAAGTAATTAAATGTTGAGGAAAGTGCACCTGAAAATTATTTTAAATCATTCTTGGTTCTGTCATATACTGCCAGCTTTCATTTTTAAATGTAATTTACAAATTGTTTCTATAAGAAAACTTCCATAAATCTTTTAGTTGATTTGTCTGTTCACTGAGTTTTGAATCTTAAGTGGTGTTCCAAACAAAATTTCACTTCCTATTGTTCCTTTTAGGGGTTTTTGAAACCTTTTTGTTCGTTCTTTCATTCATTCATTCATTCATTTGTTCATTCATTCATTCATTCTTCTCTGTTTTGGGCAAATACCTGCAAACCTACTTTGTCCCTTTAGTTTTAACAGACCTATACAAACATATTTTTTTCTGTGGCAAGGGACCACATTCCCTAGGATACACATATTCCCTGTGTTGCTCTAGTTGGACTGGCAGGAAGGATTGGTCTTTTGCACTTCTCTCAATTTCAGGCACAGGAACTGAGGAAATGATTGTGTGTGAAACTCTGCACTCCCTATGACCATGGGTCCCATGCAAGGCAGGAGAGAAAACAGATTAGCTGGGATTCAGACTGGGAATCCTTAGTCTGGAATTCATAGACAGTTATGACTAGAGAGGTTTACTTTCTACTTTACACAGGCCATAAAACTTCTTTTAGTCTTTCATACAATGCAGAAAAGAAATGCTTGCCTATAGCTGAACTGAATGTTATTGAGCTCAGTAACACATGCATTCCTTTCTGCCAGTGCAGAGTCTGCATCGCTTACTGCCCCGGGTCTCTTACCGGACATTCATAGTAGAGTAATTTGATTCTGGTCTGTCACACAAGGTTGAGCAGCAACCTGAATATACAAGTACTTGCAGCATTCATTATTGATAAAACTTGGAGAAGCATTAGATAATGTGTTACTTAATGTATTTATTGGAGGTGACTTCAGATGGATGACGACTTCAGATGGATGGTGGATAAAGGATTGCATAGCTCTCAGCAAATCAACACACATTTCTCTGTTTACTTTTGTGCGTGCATGAAAGTCACGATGAGTCAGCTGCAACATAAACTGTTGACACAGCAGTTTTTCAACACAGGTTGTCTGTCATCCAGAAGGTGTAATGTTTGGAGGCATTCAAGAGAACTGAAAATAGTTTCTTTATGCAATCTGAGCAGCTTAGGTGTATTTAAAAAAAAAAAAAGAACAATTTCAGACAAAAAGAACTTCGATGACATAACTTTTTCCCCATTATGTATAAAAAACACAAGATATTTTGTCATACAAGCTCTACTTCCCCTACCTCTTCCAAACCAATAAAAGGATATGGAGATGCTACTGACCCTGAACTGCATCCCCCAAATATAGGCCTTCTAATCAAATCAGTTAAAGCAAAATCAGGCCCCAAAGAAATGCAAGGGTAATAAAATTCACCAGATGATAGGCAATATGTTCCTAGTTGTCATAATGTAATTGTCATAGCTGGGACAATTAAAGATGATGGATTCTGCATCATAGGATGAGTCATGAATCATAGTAAGTGGAACAAAATCTTACTGAAGTAAATAAACATTAAAAGCCGTGCAGTACTTAACGACGTATCACAAAATACTTAGAAGTTGAGTTAAGGTGATCCAATGCTTTGGATATGATGGCACTGCAAGATAGGTTCTGTAGTGATTGTACTCAGGAGAAAAGGACTTGCTGCATAACACTCTGGGCAATAAAAGAGCTGCTCTTTTTCAAGAGTCACCATTAAAACGGAGTAGGAAGAAGCATCTATGAAACCAGACAGACAAGCACATTAGTATAGAAATATTGCTTCTGGAACCCTAGCTAGCTAACTCTGTGTTTCACCCCACTTCCGATACATTAAAATCACAAAGCAGAGTGGGATGATTGATGGTACCTGTCAATGTAGTGTCTTCTGAGCACCAGTAACATCCCTGCTACAGCTTCCCTGGTTAAGGAAGAACTGCTGAGTACACCGGGAGCGTGATGGAGGATGAAGCAGCCCAGGCTATGAGAACAGTGAAAGGTGAGGCACAGCTCGTGACTTGTTGCACAGGACCTCCATACCATGCCACATCTGTGCTAGACGTGTTATGCCACAGTTCTCAGCCAGAAAAAACAATAACTAAATGCCAGATTCTCCAGAGAAGTTCTGAGGTTTTTTCTGGTCTTGACCTATGCAGACTTTTCTGGTCTTCTGCAAGATGTTGTACATTGCAAGTTCAGACATTATGTATTTTTCCTGGAATGGCTCCCATTTCACTTATCAATTTTAATGTTATTGTCCTGGTTACGAAGTAACGTAAAGTTGCCATACACATCCTTTCCTTTAAATGCTATTCCAGTGTTTTACTTGATATTTTAAAGCACCCCGTCAATTCATTTAGGTACATAGAGGATCACAGAAAGAACATGTTTTTTGGCTGAAATATTGAAGTGCTTTAACTTCTACAAGCTGTAGCTCCATTCAGTGTAGAGTGCTTATTTGTAAGGCAGTGTTCCACTCTGACTTCCATGCTACATAAGAAGACTATTAAAGCAAAGGAGTATATTTCTGACATATTAAATGTATTATGAACTAACCCACTTCCACAGAAAATGAGAACTTTTCAGAAGTGATGTAGTCAGATCCAACTTCAGCTGATGGAAAGATAAGTAGCTTCTTTACATTTAAAGCAGTGAAATATTTTGTCCCTTGATTCAGAATTACAGACTCCCACATTTGTAAGCTTATTTTAGGCTTGCATAGCTCAGCTTTGAGTCACTGGTCAACTCATTATCATTATGTGTTTATTGTTGAAGTGCTATCTGTTTGCTCTGCACTCTACAAGAACTACTCCCACAAGGAAAACTTTAATTCCCACAGAGGTATCTTTAGAGACATTTATAAACTTGGAGTAACTCCTGCATACTTGTCCTTTTATCTCTTTTCTCAAGTGACAGAGAAGTAGCAAAGGGAATATCTAATATGCTAAGATGTGCACTGTCAGATCCTCACAGCATCACCCCCTTCCGTCATTCTGTCTTTGTTAGGCCAGGGTAATTAGTTCTTCTCATGGCTGGTAATTAAAGCCAGATCTCATAGACCTAAACACTTTGGGAAAAAAGATTAATGATAGGCTCTCTGTTTTTGTGTCTCACAAGGGTGGGGAAATCATAACGAGGGGGAGGAATGTGGAGGAAAAGTGTTCTGTGCAGTAATTGGAGAAAATGGCAAACACACAACTTCTTGGGAGTGAAGAAATGAGTTTAATGGCTTTCCAAATCATACTTTTCTCCTTTTTCGGGTTAAATTTGCTTGCAGTATATTTCCCATGCCTTCATCTTGCGTGCAGCGGGAAGGATTGCAATCCTTTCTTTCCCAGTGTGAAGTGCCAGTAGAAGAGTGTGGAGGCGGCAGCCACCTGGTACGACTGAGCGTGGCTCAGCTATGGCTGATGAGCTGTGGGGAGCCCGTGCCCCAGATACGTTCAGGGCAAGGGCCACTGACCAATGTGTTCTGTCTATTGATTGTTTTATTTTAGAATCTCAAAGACACTAATTGATATAGAGGTTTGTTTGTTTGTTTGTTTGTTTTAAAGTAACTGTATAAGACTTGCTAGAAAAATCCATTTTACTTTGGATCCCATTTTACTTTGGAAGAAACATAGGTTTTTGTACAAGAAAGAGTTCACTCTAACCTGGGGAGACAGGTGAAGTATAATTTGGAGGACAGAAACAAAGGTCAGGGAAAGAAGAAATCCAGGAAAACCCAAAGCTCTTTTCAAGCAAAGTGATTTCAGGAATGCACAGCGAAGTATTGTTCAGTTCTTCACCTTCATTAGGTTCCCTGTTATAAATAACTTTACAACTCAGCTAAAAAGAAAAAACAATGAGTGTGTCAGACAACAAAAGAAGAAAAGCAAGCTGTACAACATTAGTAAGTTCATGTGTCTGCTTAAAACAAACAGCTGAATAGTTTGTCAGTCTTAATTCATGGAGGATTTGCAAAGTTTTTTTGAGAAAAAACGTAGTTTGAGATTTGTGTCTCATTTAAATAACTAAAATAAGTAGTCCTGGGATAGTTTCATTCACTTCTGTTCCAGGCCATACCTATTCTATATGAACTACCACTAAGCATTATTCACCAATGACAGAGTTAATTTTAAAATAACATGGAAGTTGTCCCATCAGGGTCTCTAGTTACATAGGAACTTCTCCCATCTCCTCAAACACAAATTAATAGCAAAATTACAGAACTGGATCCCAGCCACAGGAAACTGTTCCCCTGTCTCTTGTCTCTAACATGAGTCAGTTTTGTACACGAATTTTTACCAGGTGTGGAAATGTATGTTACCACTGAGATTCTGTAAAACTCCTGATTCAATGGAGCTTTAAGTGTCTGGACTCCAAGTGTTTAGCTTAGGTTTATTGGCTCACTGCTTTCTCTGGAGTGTTGGGTGGATTCGGCTCTGCCTAGTAGGCCATGTATGTTAACTTCCAGAAATATTTTTTTCCCTAGTTTCTCACTTTTTTTTTGTCCTGAGGATCACAGAAAGACCAAAGTAAAACTAGTAAACCAGAAAAAGCTTACCTTTTTCAAATTTTTCCAACAGTTTATAAAAGTATCTGGGCTTTATCTTGTTATTTATTTGGCTCACATTCTTCAGAGTGAGGCTGCAAGTTTTAGGTAACAACTTGCATGTCTCAGACCTTGGAATGATAGAAAAGAAAGAATGTTCACGAAGAGCATCTACACAGACTTTCATGCATGCACACACACATATATATCAACTAAGGAGTGACGAAAGGCCTCTTTGGGTTTTCTACTGATGAAGAAAAAAAAAAAAGGCCTGTTATACACTCTCAAAATTGTAAGGGGTATCAGGAAGGAAAACTGGTGCATTCTGGTACATTTAAAATAACTAACACACAAATCACACTGTGGCTGAATGTTAAGCAAGGCCTTCTGAAAATCAGATCCCTGTGAACATATCAGAAGTGTGAAAAAGTTTATTGAAAACTGTTTGAGATGCCAGACCCAAGTGCTTCAAGAATTAGCAAAGTCAAGACAGGCTTAGATTTTCTCTCACTTGACAATGCTAGCTTTTGAGTCCACCTTCCTAAAACTTTCCATATTCTTGACTGTTGTGATGGCTTGTGAAGTTTCCAGAAGGTCATGATTAGTGACATAGGCTGGAATTATTGAGAAATATCCAAAGTTTAGAATTACAGCCCATGGGTTGATAAGCAAATTAGCATTTTAAAGGCTTTGGAACAGGAAAAAGTTAGAGTAACCCCAGGGTATGGAAGAGGGACTGAATGTTTTCTGAAGGAACTTGTCATATATGTGGGGGACAGGAAGAGACATCAAAACAGACCCTATGCCCAAGAAACAGTTTGAGAAAAGTTCAAAGGCTCATTTGGACCTATGCATCTCATGAGAAAGAACTGAGACTGTAAAGATGAATGTGGCAAGAGAAATAATGTAAGTACAAATTTTCAGTGGCAGAGAGCTGAGCCAAGAATTAATCATTTCTGTAGTGTAGGCTTGAGCATATGTGATTGTTCATATACTATCATAAATATGCTAGCCATCTTGACTAAACTAAAAGGTAAGTAAATATTTGTTTAAAGCACATTCGGTACAAGAATTATACTTATGATAGGGTTGTTCAGATTTCTGTCCACTGTCCTTTTGATTTTCTCCTGATTTTCTACTAACTGAATGCTCCAAAATACAGAGCGTTTTGATTCCTGTTGTTTCAGGGTTTTGTTGATTGCTCTTGCAGAAAGAGCAAAGAATTTTGATCACTTGTGATGGGGAGGAAGACAATTGTTAATATTCAGCCCTGGTCAGTCTGAACACAAAGTAAGCAGAAATGTACCTTTTTTCTAGAGGATGCAATTCAGATTCTGTCGATGGATATAAATAGGGGAAAGCTTAGGAAAAAAAGGAGGAAGAATAAATGAACCAAAGAGAACAAAAGAACCAATTATTCCAACTCCTTTTTCGAGTCACAGCTCATCAATACATTTGCCTGACTAAAGACCAAGTTCAAAACTAATATGTTAGCATTTAGCTCTGAAAGTTTTGCAAGTGTGTAACTGTGAGCATTGTACAAGATAGGACCCACATTCTTCAAATTAAATAAGCATAATGAACAGATGCAAGATATATGCTAAAAGTCTAAGTTTTCTTCATGCTTTTTAAATGTTAGGAGGATGAAGTGGATTTGGGAGCTTTTAATGACCTTTGTTGCAAGCTTGTCTCTTCAAGGGACTTCTAGAGCAAAGTAAGCCACAGCCTGATTGACCATTTTTAAGGGATTCCATTGGCCACACTTGCACTCAAAGCAAAGTATTTGTATTTCCTGTGACAAAAGTAATCCTGGTTAGGTTCACAAGTTGAATATAGAAAAAAACAAGAGAATGAGAACTACAAGTACTTGTAGTTCCCATTTTCAGGTTTACCATACACAGTGTTTCCCACCTTCAACCATATGGGAATTCCTCTCTCACAGAAATAAATAAGTAAACAAACCCTTTTGCCCTTCCTTTCATGAGAGACATGAAACAACTAGAAGAAGAGTCAGAAATGCTGGACAATCCTAAGTAAAAGAACTCTGAGGAAAACAAAAACAAACCCAAAAACTTTACGTACAGTTTGCATCAGCTTCATGTAAAAAAATTGTTGTTTACAGTTATATTCTGTCTTTAAAACAGCAATAACGAGGAAGAAATTTACAGTCCTTTAAACACTGTGGACAGGCTTTGCTAAGCTGCAATGCCTAGGCTACTGATAAAACAAATTAGCATCGGAGTAAGAATAGGACAAGATAGTGCTATGACAGAAATAATATAAGGAATAATAAGAACCCAGGTGTACATAATTAAGATTGTAATTCAAGCAAAGGGTTCTGGTGACATCATTTATCAATGTCACTACAAACTCTCAATGGAATTACAGCTTTGTATGTAGAATTCAGATATATGCAATTTGTTAGAATACATGAGGAATGTTTCTATTAAAAGTAGACAGACAATATGTTAACCTCAAGTAGTGGTGGTGACAGGATGAGATACAAATAGAAGAGCTTTTTCCTATTCCAGCAAAGGAAGAAAGATCAAACATTCAGAGTATTTCTAAGATATTTGGAAATTAATTTTATTTAAAATACTGGCTAGGGATTTTTTTTCCCCAAAAGTAGTAGAAAAAGTTTCCGTTCTAGTGTGATTCAACACTGCAATAAAAACCAGTGTTTACTGCAAAAATAAAGGAACACCCAAAGCTACTGATTTGTCCATCTCATTGTATAGCACAAAATCACATTAAAAGAAGCTCAAGACAAATATTTCCATTAAAAAGAGGGTATAAAATATTTACAATTAAACACACAGTAAGGTTAGTATTAAATTATTAATTGCAAATTAACTCATTTTTAGGAGGAAAAAAGAGTGCCCATTGATGCTTTTAAATACATGTGCTGAAAGGAGATGACAATTATTACTCTTTTTCAATGTCTGTTTTTGTTTTTGTTTAGTCTTATAAGTAGAATACTTCTATGAAGATAAATATGAAACAGAGGCCCCAGTCTGTGTGAATTTTAAGAGCCTTAATTGAGTTCAAAAGACTAATTAATGTGAAAATACATTCTTAAATTAGACTTCTAAATATAATTTCAATGCCAAATTTCTTGTTACTCAACTACTTTGTAGACTTTTCAGCCTCACTCAGATGTCCATAGTCCTTACAAAATAAATGTGATTAACACCTTGAGAAAGCAACCTTCAGTCAATGGTGATACCAACCAGAAATTCAATGCAGAATGATGTGGGGCTTGACTACTGACTGATTAGAGAAAAGATACTGATCAATCCAGTGAGAAAAAGGCTTCCTTTGATTTGATATACTTAGCATTAAATCTCACATAAATAAAGTGCCTACAACTATAGTTACAAAAATTCACAAAACCATTCGATGTGCTGGGTGAACTTCTCTTTTTTGGTCACTCATTTGGTCATTTATTTGGTCATTTACCCTAATTGAAGCCCATAAATAACATGTCTTATGAAGTGTCCAGCACAACTTGTGATGCTCTTGAACACAATCTGTGAAATGTTGTGTTTATGGATCCTATATGGACACCGGTAATATCAGCAATTTTTCAAATTTGGCAGTTGTAGACTGCAATACTACCTCAAAAGATAATGCATTCTCTGAAACTTTCAGGAAATGCTGACTGTTGTTATAAAGTTGTGGGGGTTTTAGTTCTCATTATAAAGTTGTGGGGTTTTTCAGTTGTCTGTTGTTGAAGTACATAACTTCTGTGAAAATTGAAATGCACAAAGATTTGTGAGCTTGTGGAATTACAGCACGTCTAGTCCAAGTTCACAAGTCTTGAAAATTTAGCTTTGTATATGAAGCTTGGAGAGAATAGTTTGAACAGTAGCAGTTTTGACCTTGAGTAATTTAATTTGGAAAGGAAATTTGGTCCAACTAGCTCAATGTAGGAGTTCTCATCAAGGATTAACGCAAAGGATCAATATGAACTTTTTATAACAAACTATTTTTGAAAGAGGACAACAAAAGGTTAGAATATGTTAAAACCTGAAAAAGCAAATTTGTATGACTTAAAGTAGGTAGTACAGGAATGAAGATGTAAAAAGCAGGGATCTTGATTTCATGCCAGCGTTTAGTAATACAACTAAGATATTGAGAAAACTGACTTTAAAATGGTATTTTTTTAATCTCTTTGCAACTGTAGCTGAGCTTATAAACATTTGACTACCTTGTCTCTTCATGTCTTCATGGTGGTGCTGAATGAAAAACACTCATGATTACAATTGATTGATGTTGCTGTCACAATTTTTGTAATTGCTACAAGGTCAAAACTACATATTAACATACCCTTTTATTTGAAAGTTTAAAGTCTTAATTACCTCCTAAACAAAAGAGTTATGGTAAACATATAAACATAGATCTTTTAAGTTGCTGTATACACTCTCAAAATTGTAAGGGGTACCAGGAAGGAATAATGACTCCTGGAACAGGGAATCAGGCCCTTTAACAGCCCTGTCAGTAGCAACAGGTAATTATGCACATCCTTCTATTACCTTACCTAAGGAGCTAAAGGACAGATGGATCCTGCTTTCTTCAGACTTTTTTTAAAGCCTGCTGTCCCCATCACTACCTCCTCTCCCCTTGTCTCTCCCTTGAGTACAAAACAAGCTCAGATATGGCTGCTTAGCACAACTCAAACCTGACATTTTTCTCCATTGCCGTATGGTGGACTCCAAAGAGCTTGCTGCCTACCCATGTGCCATTTGTGTCCAGCAAAGTTTGTGACCTGGAGGAAACTCTATGAGCACTGGGGGTGTTTACGAGGTTCAGCAGGTATCTCCAGATACCTGTAGCCATCCCAGCACTCCCACCTGTGACAGATTCCAGTACATTTCCATACCTTTCAGAATACTGTTCTGAATACATCTGACTTTGCAGATGACACTAAATGTGTCTTGCAAAAAATTATACAAGCTTTATATAAAAGTAAAAACCTTTTTAATATGGTGATTTAATTCAGGATCTCAAAATTTTCTGTTTCTGATACTTGTTAAGACGAATCTACAACTAGTGCTCTCTTCTTAGGCCTCTCCAGCCTTCACCCGTGGTCTTTAGAAGTGGAGCAAGCTAATGAAGCTCCTGAAAAATGTTCTCAGGTAAGCTATCTTTTTGAGATCTTCCTCTCCTCCTTTCCTTCCTTTGATTTTTTTCCTGAGGATGAGGCAATGGCATCAATTTCTTAATTCTCTTTATTCAGTGCAGGAAAAAAAAAAAAAAAGGTTATTTCTAAGGCACTGGTCTCTCAGCCATGAAATTTCAGTTCTTTGTTCTCCTTTTCCTCACTCATTTTTGTCTTTTGTAATTCCAACCTCTTCCACTTACAAGATGCCTTTTCCTGAACCCAAATATTTGGTATTTCTGCTCTCTGGACTTTTTCTTGTGTTCCCTCACCTGGAAGCTGACTGTATCTTAAAAGACAGATGAAGGTGATGGAGAAAGACCATGATGCTTTTTCTCCAAACCTCTTCATTCCGGTTTGGAAGTTGACTGGGATTTAGTGATATTTCCAATAATGGCTGGTTGATATTCTGTTTCCAAACGTGATCTCTGCTTTCAACAGCAGAATGATAAAGATGTAGTGCTTAATAATGAAGAACAGCATTTTTTATTTTACAAAACAAGCCTCTCGGCTTCAGTGGTGTTATTCATGAATAACACCTTGTGCATATGCATTATGAGACAGTGCTTAATTGAATGATTGCATAATACGTTGTTCCACAGAATAAAATATGAAATATTCATTAGGCCAGAAAGAGAGTTAGAATGCCTGGTGGTTAAATCACTCACCAGGGAAATACAGCTCTTACTCCTTGCTCCAAGTGAATATGTAAGTAGCTTATACAAAAAGGATTAAAAAGCAAGTAGGAATTTTACCCCAAAATGTACTATACCCTCCTGGCTAGTGTACTGTCCCAACAGGCAGGAGTATGCTCTGAGTGGGGCATGGGGAGACACAGTTAAACGTAGATCACCTACAGCCTTTCATGTAGCTGAAGTAGTCAGATGCTTTAACCTCTAGGCAGCTGGGTTTAATGCAACCAACAACTCCCTACAGATTTTATTTTTCAGGAAATTATTGACTTGGTATAGGTGCCTCATTCAGGAAAGGGTTTCCAGATGTGACGCCAGAATAGAAGGAAGCACTTTATTGCAGTCTAAATTCACACTCAGTTAAGTCCCTGTGGAGGACATGTTGTAGGTAACATGCATATATCCTTAGCTTAAAGTGGTGGGCTCTCCACTCACTTTTAGCTGCTTTGAGTCAACTGCTAAGAGCCCAACTCACCTCATGCCTCACATTGGGAAACTGGGGATAGTGGTAGGATACCAAAAAATGTTGCAACAGTCTGTATTTCAACACCTAAATACTGCTGCAGAATTAGCCTTTGCCAATCTGTGAGGTGGAAACATCTTCAGGAAACATGCTTAGGTGATTTAAGTAATATTTAAAATAATACCCTCAAATAAATTAAATTGACCTCATAGTAGTTACATCTCTTGAAATCATGTGAAAATTTATTGAAACAATAGTGGAACAGAAGCTTGAAATAGAAAAAATTTGGAGGATAATTATACTTTTTAAGAAAAATTAATTAAAGAATAGTTTCCCTCTCAGAGAACAGTTGGTTCTGTCAAAAGATATGTAAGTACTTTATGAATTTCTGGTAAATGATAATGAAAAAAATGCCTTTTGATTTTGTGCAGGATATCAGAGAGGCATTCTCCTGGCATATTTATTTTGCATTTATTCAAGGAAAAAAAAGAGAGATTGGGGAAATAACATACTCAGGGGAGACAGAATCAGTCAGAATAAATAAATATGCCCAAAACAATAACAGAAGCAAACAGATATCACTGATAGACAAAGAATACATTAATTCAGTATTGCAAATTACTTTTGCTTAAGGCAGATGTACTTGGTATACCCTCTTAATTATTGCTCTTCTCATCAGTTTGCAACTCAAAACACATTCTCTCAGTAGCAATTAGGGAATGATACGATTATATGAAGCTCCAGGAACAAGAGAAACCTTCTGAACCAAAATGCTAAAGAATTTTTTTTTAAACTTTGCATTGTAACGATCATCTTGTGCACTGTCCATCTGGAGTACCCACTCTACATCTTCAGAGGCTAGAGAAACAGTCTGGGCCAACAGAGACTTTACTTTTATGTATCGTATCTTTTCAACCCATCTTCTTTTTGGCCACCCAACCTCTCAAGTGTGGAGAAGACAGGAGGAGTGTGTTGTAGTTGACTGGTGAAGCAGAGGGTTCAGCTGGTTGGTTCCTGTTCATCCAGTGAGTGGTTCCTCTTGAGGAGATTCTACATATATACATACGTATATATATCTGTATAGAAGAACTCTCTCAGTACCTGACTGGTGCTAGAAGAAAAAGCTGCTGTAAGAAGGCAAGGAACAGAAACTGTCATGTGTTTATCTGCTTTTGTGTGTCCAAAGGATTAGAGGTGTGCTAACATCTGTCAGTCATACCAGTAAGACTTTGCTTGAGAGCCTGTGAAGTGATGTCTCCCCTAATTTCCCAGGGGCCAGGAGTCTAACCCACGCATTTTTTCTGCACTGTGCTTCATATACTGATGAGTTAGAACCTTATTAAATATATTTCTGTCTAATTTCACCTTTTAGTGAAAAGTCCAGGTTGTTTTGGTGGATCAAACCAAAAGATATTCAGGCTGTAAAAGTGCACTATAGTATGAATATGAATATATGTGGACTGGCTAACGTTTAAGGACATATGAAAGTAGCCACCATAGAGAACTTCTCTTCAGCACAAGAGTTCATAAGAGGACAAAAGTTTGCTGCCTTTGTATTCTTTTGGCCAGTAAGTTTGGGATACTGCCAACAAATGAAAAGCAGTGAACCTTCCTCTCTAGTCAGTGGTACACTTAGTTAGTTCAGCTGGAGACTAGATTAAATACTCACTAAAGCTGTTAGTATTGTGAAAATCATTAAGGTGACTGCAATATTAAAAAAGATTAAGTACAGATATGATACCTTTAATATATTGGGAAGTCAGTTTGAAATTGTTACGTTCCCATAAGCTGTGTTTTATGTAATGCCCAGACCCAATTCCTTTTTAAAGACAAAACAAGAAATGGGAGATTTAGTTTTGGAGAGGTCCTGATTTTTATTTTTAAACTTTAAATGGAAGAATAGGACTACAGTCAGCCATTACAGCCATTGAAGATAGATTGATATATTATGGGCCAAGTAAAGTTTCTCATTTACATAAATGTTACTAATTTGATTTTTAGGGAATAGTGAAAAATAAGATAAACATTTTTCAAATCAGTCAAAGAGGAAAAGAGATAGAGATTTGGAGAATTTGCTGGGGCCCAGCAGGGACCCTATTAATGTACTGTTGGCCTCTGGAATCTTGATTTCTGGCAGAAATTTTGCCAACATGTAAAACATCTAGAAATATTTAAGCATTAATAATTTTATTCATCTTCCCTAAGTAGAGAAAGATAATATGTCCTAAAATATTACAAATTTCCATTTTCCATCTTCATTTGTTAGGGGTACAAGGCAATCTGTTATTGTTTTCTTTTGCATTAGTATTGCTCAGCATTATTTTAGGAGTATATCAGCTTAAGAGAAACTTCATATTAGATTTAAGTAGGTCTGAAGGTGAGATAGTTGCAGAGTTTCTCAAGAATTGTCAATATATAATTCTGGTAGAGCCTTGGCTTAGCTATCTACGAATCAGGCATTTGAGAAATGAAGCAAAGCTGCCTTTGTGTCTTACAATTCCCCTGCTTCTAAGAATATTGTTTTAAAATATAAGGGTGATGAAGTAAATTTCTGTATTGCAATAATGTAAGATTTTCTTAATCAAACTATTCAGAAGTGACAAGGATAGAGGTCAACTAATGCCATGCCACTGTTCCTTCCCATGGAAGGCAGTTAATTCATAAAGAATATTTAATTTCATGTTAATGTCAAGGTATATATACTACAGACATTATCATCATAAACTGGGTTCTTCTTGATTCCAAATTGAAATGATAGTATCTAAAGCAGACATGTCAATAGGAACCCAAAAGACTGTGCTTGTGACTGATGATATCTGAGATGACACATGAGTATGGAGGGGACAGTTTCAGTAGTATCAATGTTCAGCCTATTTTTCAGAATGATGTGTCAGACTAAATATATTGTCTGGCTAATAGTGTGCATTTGGCTTGCATCAGGAAGCTAGTTTTTCTGGAAGTTGATCTGTTAGCTTTCAGGTAGGCATTAGCCCAACTGAAGATGCATAGCAGGGGGTCAGAATATTCTGATTCATTCAGGATGAGGGAGAGGCCATATGAATGGATCAAGATAAATCACGATAAAACCGATGGAGGGAAAAAATAATGGCAGAATTGAGATTAGGACAAGAGGTCATAAGTACAGCAAGATCATATTACAGCAAAATAACTATGATTTCAGGTCACCACATCAGAAAGTTTAGGTGATCACAGGAACCATTTGGCTGATTTATAAATTAGCTGAAAAGAAAAATCAGGTAACTATTCATTTGGCGTATGCATTCAATGGAATTCTATGTTGTGTTCAAATTTCTGGCTTGAAAGGGAATACAATGCTGGCTGCTCTAATGGAAGCAATTATTGACAATGTGTGGATCTGGCTGGGGTAGAAATGTTGTTGCCTCACTGTAGTAAATGTTCAGTGAAGGTAATTATTGACTAAGGAGTCCAGTTTATGATAAACTGTAATCAGAAGTGAGAAGGGAACAGAAGACTGCAAAGAAGGTTGGGGTTACGTTTGAGTTGAGATACGGCCTCCTTTTTCTGTTTTCAGTCCTCTTCAGAGGGAAGGGGGCTCATGGATCCCAGGAGTGATGTTAAGGCCATGTTAGCAGGGTGGAGGGCTGATGGCAATTTGCCACCACGTGGTATGGATTACAAAGGAAGTATGACCTGCACTGGACGAGTCATTGCCAGATGGTTCCCAGATGTGTTATTTATGAAGTCACGGCCTACTTAAACCACATTCCTGGTGTCTTGTCTTCTTTTCCTGCAATGTCCAAGACATTAATGAAGGAATGTATGAGAACTAAATAGCAGACCAGTTGTCAAAAACCAAATGGCAACAGCAATCCCTTCCTGTCTCTGGATATATGTAAATACATATTAGATTAACAAAACCAGCTTTAAACAGCTGATCCCTGAAGAATCATAGAACTGGCTTCTGTAGTGCTTATAAAGGACAGTACTTATCTTGGCCTCATCGGTCCCTTGTGAATCTCTACCATAAAGCTTACCACATTACCCTTGATGATTCTGTTCTTATACCTTCTTCCTTCAAAAGGGCCCTCTCTCCCCTAACTTCCTCAATGTAAAGAAAAAATCCTTATAAATAAAATCTAGGTTATTTCCTTAAAATCTATATACCAAGTTAATCTGGATGAATGCTGTAGTGTTTGAGATGATTTGAAAATGTCAGATATAGTTTGTGGGTTGATCGGTTGGTTGGTTGGTTTGTTTGCTTAAATTAGTCAGGTTTGGCAACAAGCTGACGCGACTGAGTGATCATGCAAGTTTCTTACCAGAAGGTAATTTATTTAGTTTGCATAATGTATCTGAGGCAATGCAGTAACAGTTGGTGCATTAGAGCAGAATTTTCTATTGCTTTTGTTGATCTGTTTTTGTCATTTGTTAGAAATGGATGGAATATGATTTGTTTTTTCGTGTTGCTATAGCTATGAGAAACAACTCCTGAGTCAGTGCTAAGAGGTAGAAAAGAACACCGCAAACAAGCTAGCGCTTTGTAACATCCTAGAGACAGAACTGTAGCAATATGACTTGACATTCAGAATAACATCAGTTGGCACAAGTTTTATTGATTACATCCTATCATGTGATGGGCCCTCAGGTTTTAATAAATAAGACGGAATTCTACTGGTATAAGAAATAATGAAAGTAACTTTAAAACAATTCTGAAAATTTTATTTTGAATACAGAAAAATCATGACAGATTATTTTGTATACAACATTTTTATGCAGATATTCAGAATAGATAGCAACATGTTTGCTTTCTATTGCCAGAAAGTATGGGATATGTATTAACACTGATTTTTATTACAGTGATCTAGGTTTCTTTCTCTACTCCCCTGGTAAGCAACTTCCTTAGGTGGAGGTCAGTGTAAATGAACGTGTCCATAGTATGAAATAGTATTGAAAATATATTCAGCCTCAATGGGAGTTTTCTATTTATGTAGTATACTACTCCAATGTAGATACTAAGAAAAACAAAACTGTTATAACCTATTTCAGGCAAACATACTAATTCAAATAGCACAAAAGGACATGTGTGGCACGTTTTGTATGGGTGCAAACACTTCACAGATAAAGAGACTGGTCACCTTCATTCAGACAAAACATTTTGAACCATTCACCTGACTACAAACTGTGACAGAAGGAGAGAAAAAAAAGTATGGTTATCCTTAAAGAAAAGCCTTGGAATCCGTTAGTTTCTTGTTAGAAAGATTAAGCTTTGTAAATTAATACTATATGAAGTAGGGAAGGCAATGGTGATATACATATACATAATATATGCATTTCATGCATATATTAGAAGACATAGAGCTTGCATATTGAGAGCTAACAGTTTGACAAAGAAGTCAGGGAGTAATGAAACAAAACCAAGTAAATTATTTGGCTCTTACCATTGTTCATAATACAATTGTCTTGCACAGATAAGTCAGCCAGGTAAAAATCATCTAAAAACAATAATGACTGGCAGGAAAGAGCAGGTCAGCTGTATCAATATTCCCAAAAATGGAAGTTAATTGAACAATACATTAATGCAATCTAATTATTCCAGATATTTTTAGATATTCAATTCTTATAAAATTTACATTTCAAAATAATGGGCCAAAATAGTTTATACCTGCACGATCTTATCCTTCCTGATTTACAGTTAAAACTTGATTCCAGACAAAAGGTACAAATTCATCATTGTTGTAACTGTACATAATTGCAACAGATCTGATCAGTCTTGGATTAATTCTAATATATTTTTATGAGAAGAGTACAGAATTTCATTATTTTTTTTCATATTAAACCTATATTCTACTAGGAGTGGTTCAGAGAGAAGGTTATTTGTAACACAGCATCCATTTGAGTGGTGTAAGAACTTCATTAATACAAGGAAGCATGTTTTTAACCCAAAGTTTTAGTCCTTAAGCCTCTCATACCTGATTATGAAATGTCTCTACCGTTCTCTACACCTTACTTAGAGGTATCAACAAGGATAGAGCAGTTTGGAGTATTATGTGTGAATATATATGAGATGACAGCAGTTAATGACCTGGCTGCTAACTTAGTCTTTCCATTATATCTTTCTCTGCCATTGCAGTATGACCTAGATTAAATTTCCTACTCACTGAGATTTTCTGTAACTCCTTACACAGTTTAGAGTTCACTTTGATTTCTGAGTATTCATAACAGCCAGCATGCCTAAATAATTTCCTGTTGTTGGAAGCACAAAAGAGCTAGTAAAGTATGGAAAAAATATGGGAAAGATGTTTGGAGACAATTAAAGAAGAGAACTCAGAACATTTTTGTTAAAATCCTCATTAATGATCTGGAAGACGGGGCAGAGTGCACCCTCAGCAATTTTGCTGATGACACAAAACAGTGAGGAGTGGCTGATGGGCCAGAGGGTCGTGCTGCTATCCAGAGGGACCTCAACAGGTTGGAGAAATGGGCTTACAGGAACATCATGAAGTTCAAGAAGGGAAAGTGCAAAGTCCTGGGGAGGAACAACCCCAGGCACCAGTATATGCTGAGGGCCACCCAGCTGGAAAGCAACTTCGCAGAAAAGTACTTGAGATTCTTGCGTGAGCCAGTAATGTGCCCTGGCAGCAAAGGTGGCTAATGGTGCCCTGGGCTGCATTAGGAGGAGTGTTGCCAGCAGGTTGAGAGAGGAGATCCTTCCCCTTTCCTCAGCACTGGTGAGGCTCCACCTGGATTACTGTGCCCAGTTCTGGGGTTCTCAGTACAGGAGAGACATGGACATATTGGAAAGAGTCCAATAAAGGGCCACAAAGATGGTTAAGAGACTGAAGCATCGCTCCTATGAGGAAAAGCTGAGAAAGGTGGGACTATTCAGCCGAGAAAAGAAGGCTCAGGGTGGTCTTATCAAGGTATTTATAGAATACCTGAAGGGAGGGTACCAAAAGTATGGAGCTGAGCTCTTTTCAGTGGTGTATAGTGACAGGACCAGAGACAATGGGCAAAAACTGAAACAGAGAAGGTTCTGCCTCTGTGAGGGTGACCAAGCACTGGCACAGGTTGCCCAGAGAGGTTGTGGAGCCTCCCTCCTTGGAGACATTCAAAAGCCATCTCGACGTGGTCCTAGGCAATCAGCTTTAGGTGGCCCTGC
Source organism: Phaethon lepturus (assembly GCF_000687285.1). Taxonomy (NCBI): domain Eukaryota; kingdom Metazoa; phylum Chordata; class Aves; order Phaethontiformes; family Phaethontidae; genus Phaethon; species Phaethon lepturus. The sequence goes on along the minus strand of NW_010525505.1, from coordinate 27,156 downwards.
TTGATCAAGGAGGTTGGACCAATAACCTCCACAGGCCCTTCCAACCTCAACCACTCTGTGATTCTGTGACTTGGAGTGAAAGGAATTCACTTGAGTGAAAGTGCATTTCTCAGGCTACAAAATATACTATTGTGTGTGGGAACAAAGAGAATTAGACTAGAACAAAATTTGTTCATTTTTTCAAGGTTCTTCAAAACCTGTCTTTAGAAATAAAAATTATCACTTCATGTGGAAAACAAAATACTTTATAATTATGTATTTTAAGACATTTCTCTTTTTCCCTCCATAAGATACAAAAGCATGACCATGAAAAACATAGTATCAACCTCCCACTCTTTTTGTTAACTTGTGAAACTTTGTTTCCTAAACTTTTCATTAGTAGTTTTTCAAACCTAGCAAAAATTCTAAAATTACAAAACAGCAACATTTACCACGTCAAAAGATTTTAAAAAATCCCAAACTTAAGCAGAGTTCTAATTTAGATGCTTTTACCAGCCTTGTTTTTTTAAATGTTAGGCTGCATTATTGACAAGATAATTTGCAGAGCATTACTCATGCCATTTAGCTTAGGAGTCCTTACTGTTTCTTATTTCCTTTTGAAAGTTTTTAAAACATAGATGATTACCCAAGGAACAAGTCAGATCCTTTATCACAGTGAAAATTGTGAGTAATAGATTAAATGTATAGATATTAGGAAAATGTTATTTTAAAGATATACATACGAGAATGTTTGTTGCTTTACGTGGTTGCTTTCAAGGGTTTTATATAAGTTCTGTTAATAATGCATGTTGTTACATATCGTGTCATTTGACTGAGGAATGGAAAGAAAGGTTGAAATCTGAGATAATATTAAAATACATTAGAAACTTTAAGGTATTATAATAGTTATTTCAATAAAACTACTTCAAATATTTCTTCAAGAAGGAAACAATTTGGAGTTCAAGTTCAGCACCATAATAACTGAAAATGTATAACAGTACTCTTATTCCCATCACTAAACTATAGATTAGGGTCTTTTGCAGTTGTTGCCATTATAAATCCCTGTTCCCAGGGGTGCCAAGCTATCATAAAAATTTGCTTTGGGCAATGCTTTGAGATAAGTTCTTCAAATAATGCATAAGAGATTGGCTTGCAACTCCCACTTGTGTTAATAGGAGCTATCAAGGCAAATCTCTCATGGATTCATGGGAGAAAAAGCTCCAGAGTATAAAAAGTTTCGGCCTGAGGATTATTTGGTTTTGATATATATCCTGATAAAAACATGCTCTAAAATAAAACACTTCAAGCTAGTGATCTCAGTTATTTGCTGGGACTGTTAACACTCAGTAGATTGTGTTAAACTGAAATTTCACTGATGAAGACTGCAACATAAATTTTTTCCAAACCACTTCTGGAAGAAAGAATGATAATTTGGCTGAAGAAATATACATTTTCAAGATAAAAATATATTATTTTATCTAATTAATTACATAGAAAATGTTTATAATAAACTTTTATGTTATTCACTACCTAATCCAAAATGCCAGTTGAGCTTCATTCAGATGCATCCCCTGTTGTTTAGAAGGCAGGGATATAGGTTGGCATGGATGATCTGAATGCATGTGGCACTCAACTTCTACATGCAGCTTCACATTTTCTACTTTGATGTAGGTAACAGTGGTAGACCAGCCCATCTTCCCTCTTCTGGGAGAAATTCTGTTCCCATGATTCCAACAGCTCACATTTCATACAGTCCATCCATGAATCCGGTCATGGTTTTACTATAAAGAAGTGAGCTGATAAAACAACTTGACACACTTCATCCTCTAAAAAATCTGGCTATGTCTATGTCTCTGGTCCCTGCATTCCCCAAGTAGCTATGCAGTAAAATATACTGGAAAATTCCACTGAGAACCATAATTTTCAGTTCTCCTAAGTTCTCCTAAGTAAATTCTCCTAGTCATTTACATTAAACATACTATTGTCTGAATACTGCAAAAGAAAAACCACTACACAGACATATCAGCATTATCAACTTCAGTCAGTTTGGAGTAGCAGCTTAATTTTATGTGTTCTGAATAATTCCTTGGAGGAACTTTTTTCACAGACTGTTGCAAGACCACAGAGAAAAGAAAGATTAGCCTTCCAGACTAAAGACCACCTTTGTGAGCACCACTTTTTCTGCCTACACTTTCTACATTCTTTTTCTTAGGTAAGATTTTCTAAAAGAACAAACTTAACATCAGAGGTAGACTATATCAGCTCGAAGAAAGTACTTCTCTAACACAGTTACAAGACTATAAGCTTAGCACGTGGGCTAAGGAAACTGAGCTATTCTGCATATAATAGGTGCAGCTAAACATACTCTCTCTTCTGTAGGCAGGTATTTCAAGTCCACTTCTTTATGGATCTTGTAATTTCTATACATCTTTCTGGTAAACAGAGGACAGAAACTTTATGTACTTCAGGTGAGATCTCACCAATGTCTTCTGCAATAGTAATACTGCTTTCCTTTCAATATTGCAAATATTTTACTTGCGACAAGCTCAGATAATATTTGTCATTTTTATAGCCTCTTCATATTAGTGGTTCACATATTTTATGTGACTGATTAATAGTACCAACTTTATAGTCTTCCTCTATCATTTCCACTCTGTAAGCATCAAAGTCTTGCTATTCATCCTAAACCTCACACTTCCTACTGTTGTATGTCATCCCATCTCTTTTACTCCAATGTTCAGTTCTCCATTTTGCTCTGTCTGACAGTCTGGACCTCTTCTGTGCTACTCCCAATTTAATATCATTGTAACTATTTTAATTTTCATACTAAGAGTTTCCCCTGACATTACCACCTGCACTCTTTTCCTACCCATATTACAATTCTTGCGCTCGTCTATCTTAATAAATAATTTCCTATGGGGATTACTTTGTAGTAAATCTGATGTCCAGATATATTTTAGCTACTACATTTTCTTTGCCTAGAAAACCTATTAATTTAGCCAAGGAAAGTACAGCATTACCCTGGCATGATCTGCCTTTGCTGAACATACCTAGAATTTTATTCACTTCTGATTTATAGAATTAATTATATTTTGATGCATATTTGTTGTAGAATCTTCATGAGGTAAGATTACTATGCCTGTAATTATCCAGATCACATTTCTCCCATCCTTAAATATATGCAACATGTTTGTTTTTCTGCACCAAATGCAGTATGACTTGCAGTCTGGTGGACTCCTTAAAAATACTTGCTACTAGAGTATTTTTCTGTGAGTTCAAATATTAAAACAAAATTTAACCAACATTTTTTGTGGTCATGTGGAAAATAAATTTCAATAATCAGTGGAAAGTTATGAATTACATTTTGCTGGCCTTTTGGTTTGTGATGGGTAATGTTTAACAAAATAAAGAAATAATTCATGAATATTTATAACCCAACTGCTTTGAGTATAGTCTATCAAATTTAAATGAGACAAAGGATTAAAGATACAATTTAAAAGTTTAAAACTAGAAGACCTTATTTTTAACCTTAGGACAGCCCAGCATTTAAATAAGACAAGTTGGAACTAGGAATGAATATGAACTCTGATTTTTATTAATCTCCTTATACTGTTGTACATTGTTCTGAGTCACCAAAATATGCATAGCTTTTGATTAGCCTGACACTTTGTTTTATCATGTTATATTTTAAGAAATATATATCTTGTATCACTTACTAATGGTTTTTGTGGGAGGAGATGAGTAATTAAGGACTTGTGAAATTGGGGCAGCATACATTTTTATAACTGGTAACATAAACTCACAAGGATGGCTGCAGTTCAACAAAGGATTTAGCTTGCACTGTTCTATGAATAAGGACAGGAAATTAGATTAAAACTTTAAAATTAGATTGCCAAGATTTTCAAAAGTGACCATAGGATTTATGTGTCTTGCTTTGGGTCCCCCACTATGAAGGACTTTTCAGAATCCTGATGTTTGACTCCTTTGAAAATATTTCAGCTCTAGAAAGTCTTTTATTTGTCCAACCTAAAAACCTATAATACATTTTTGAGAAGTATTTAGCTAGACTTGAAAAAGACCAAAAAGAACAAGCAGGAGTACTCTTTCAATTCCATTGTTGGTTAGCATATTATATATAACAAATTATGGGTGTATCGGGTCTGGCTGAGATGGAGTTAATTTTCCCCACAGCAGCCCTCATAGTGCCGTGCTTCATATCAGTAACGAGAAAGGTGTTGATGACACACCAGTGTTTTGGCTACCGCTGAGCAGTGCTCCCACAGCATCCAGGCTGTCTCTCCAGCATTCCCCTCTCACCAGTAGGCTGGGGGTGGGCAAGATCTTGGGAGGGGACACAGCCAGGACAACTGACCCAAATTGGCCCAAAGGATATTCCATACCATATGATGTCAGATCAGCAACAAAATCTAAGAGAAAGCCAGGGTGGGGGGGAGGGCATTCATTTTTTTACGATGCTTGTCTTCCAGAGACGACCTTCCAGAGACTACACATACTGAAGCCCTGCTTCCCTGGAAGTGACTGGACATTGCCTGCTGATGGGAAGTAGAGAATATATCTTTTGTTTTCCTTTGCTTCCATGTGCAGTCTTTGCTTTTGTTTTTATTAAACTGCTGTTATCTTGACCTATGTGGTTTTTTCCATCTTATTTTCTCCCTCTCCCTTTGAGGAGGGAAGTGATAGAACAGCTTGATAGGCACCTGGTGTCCAGCCAAGGTCAATCCACCACAATGGGATATAAATTTTCTTTAAAAAGGTGGATTATAGTCACTCAAGTTCTTCTGTAGTATTTTTACTGTAAAGCATTTATTTGTAATACTGATAGGCACAAACTGAGCCTGAACTGTAGTCCCTCCCTCTTCACACTTTTGCAGTTTCATTTAGAAATTTAATGAATGTTTAAGTTTCATTCATTTTCTTTCCTAACTGTTGGTAGAACGCAAGACAATGCCACTTATAGTCTCAGAGAATTTGTCTGGGATTTGTAAATAAACCTATCCTGTTGTTTGGGGCTTAGACACTGAGTTTCAGGCAGAAGGGGGAGGAATGGAGACTTTTTTCCTCTTCTGGTGCTGAAAAAGATGTCTAGTACCTGATAGCAACAGACAATCCGCTCAGTACAGCTGATGCACTAAGGCAGCCTTGTAACTGTAACATACTCATAACTTATGACTATGTTGTGAGAATCACAGGTACTTCCCAAATCGCTTTGAAAGCTCAAACCATATTTTCATTTGGTGTTGGAATAGAACCTGATCACTCTACTCCATCTTATCACCATTTGGTTTCCAACCGAAGAAAACCAAAGTGGGAGAGTGAGGACACTGGTGTGGATAAAGGGGGCAACAGGGAAATTTTCAAAATATGCTTTACCTTGACATCTAGACCATGTTTACTATGATAGATCAAATTTTTAGGAAAGCATGGAAAATGCTCCATACACAATTTTCTCTTGCAGAATGAGAAGGTTGGAAAGATCCTGGGCATGTATCTCTCTTGCTTTTTTAGAGCAGAATGAAGAAAAAACAGAATCACAGAATCACAGAATCATTAAGGTTGGAAAGGACCTTTAAGTCAAGTCCAACCATCAACCCAACACCACCAGGCCCACTACACCATGTCCCGAAGTGCCACATCCACATGTTTTTTGAACACTTCCAGTGATGGTGACTCCACCACCTCCCTGGGCAGCCTGTTCCAATGCTTGACCACTCTCTCCGTAAAGAATTTTTTCCTAATATCTAGTCTAAACCTCCCCTGGTGCAACTTGAGGCCATTTCCTCTCATCCTTTCACAAGAGAATGACACTTTATTCCTCTTTTCTTAAATTCTGAAGTCTCTTTTCACTCAGTACTATTTCATTGGTTTAGTTGTTTATGAAAGAAAAGAGTAAAAAATAGTCTTGAAGATAGAAAATGTCTTAATACATGTTATACCTGAACTTGACCAAAAATTAAACATTTGTTACACAGTAGCAGACTATAGTAAGAACAAGAAAAATAGTTGAACGTAAGGCTCGATTTTTCTTCTACTGCTGTTTGAACTTTTCCTATTGTCTTCAGTACTTCAAAAGTAGATCCTTACAGAACCTCTGTGCAACTTCTAAAATCTTATCTTATGCCTGCATTTGACCATTGTATCGGGAAAACAGCAACATGGACAAAATATTTCATGAAAGAGGAATTTAAAAATTCTTCTCATCAAGAATATTGTCAACTGCATAAAAAAGGAGACTGATCATGCCAGTCTCTCTATTCTCTAGTCCTGCTGAACTTCCTTGAATTACCAGCCTATGTAAGAAGATTTGGGACACCAGAGAAAAAAAATAAATGGACAATTATTGCAGTTGTCATTGGAAATACTTTAGATGAGCTATGAGCCATATGAGTATGGGTTTTGCTGTTCTGGTGGTACAGATGGTAGCCACAAAGAAAATTTGCAGATAAATGTGCAAATCTGTAAGTTTTGTCCAAAAAATATGGATTAATAGAGGGGATGCTACATCTACTTTGAAATTGCCCTTTCAGTTCCAGCCCAACGGTGAAGTCAGTCCTAGGGAAACTGCAAAGAAAGTTTGTGACTAAGAATTAATTGTGGTCTGAATTGTCAATCCTTGTTAGATACCTTCTTCTTCTTTCTCTCTTCTGTTCCTAATAGATAGATATACATATGGCAGTACCAAAATTAAATGTTCAGACAGGACTTGGAATGGCTCTGTGTACCGCGTAAACCCACTCTTCTTGTGATGGTCTGTATACAACTGTATTGATGGCTCTGTACACTGGGTAAGCCCATGCAGCTACTCCTTCTTCCAGTCTTTCCGTGTCTCACAGGCATCAACTTATACATCTTAGTTTTATGTATGAAATTTATGTAGTGTCTGGAGGGTAAAATTAAATGCTTGAACACTATCAACAGCTTTGAAGGTGGCAGGGAAAGAACAGACAAAGCCACATTTACTTTGATTATACTGTCTCACTGCTCAGCTAAAATGAAGGAAATGCAATTCCCAATGCTGTTCAGAGAGAATCTGAATGCATTTGTGGGTATTTTGATGCAAGTAGAAATAAAGACTCTGAGCAAATTCACCATGTGGAGGAGGAACTGCACAACAGCAAATCTTTGTCCTCAGCTATCAAACCTTAAAGCCAATGTTTCTGTGTGTGTATGTATACACCATAACTCATCTAGCAGAATATATATACACTGAATGTTAGGTATATATACAGAAAATTTCAATATGAAAGGTATTCTAAATTCTTCATGTAAAACCTATTTTTTGCTATGTGATTGTCTGTACTGCAGTTCCAGTCTATGAGTCAAATAAGTAAGAAAAATGATGTCTTTAAGTTGCTAAAACAGTTATTACGTAAAATAGGAGATTTTTTTTTCCAAGAACAGTAGGCAACTGTTGTCTTAGACAGTATATTAAGGTCTACATTCTCAAAGGGTTTTCTGGACTCAGGCCCAGAAATTAATAAAGTATTATAATATAAGTTAAAATGGAAGTATTTTTCTGTTACTATAAAAGATAGTATGAAGTATTTTGTTGTGTACCACTTCTCAGAATTGGCCATAAGGACACAAGAATTTGTAATTTTTAGTAACATGCAGTAAAAGAAAATTTTACTGCCTGTGGTTTAGCCTCTCACAGAAAAAAAAAATTGTAAATGGTGCAACTGAATATAATTTAGGTCCAGTACATAAGTACATAAAGATGAAGAAAAAAAAAAAAGACAAATGCAGAACCTATTCTGTTCAATGATGCATTGAATGCCATCAGCTCTTATTGCTGACTCACTTGCCATCGACACCTATGGAAGTCGATCTTTAGTATCTCCCAAGTGCTGGACTCCAACAAGAGATACAGAATTAGCAATCAACAGAGGTAAGAAGAAGAGATATTACTTGACAAAATATTTCTGCCAACATAGTACTTCATTAATTTTTCAAGCGAAAATGAGGGATAGCTTGCTCCCAGTGGAAAGCACAGTGAAGAACATAACACAGAAAATAAAGAAATAGAACATTAAAAAGAGACATGTAGATGCAATAAATGCTTACATATTTGACTGCTCCTTCCCCTGCAGCCTAATCTAGCGCTGATGTTAGCTCCTCACAGGCATGTATGAGTTGAACTTCCAGGAGGTCGAAATCACCAAAATAAAATCTCTCACTTCTACCCATTCTTATATTAAAAAATATGGATGTAGGCGGGTGCACTTCTCACTACCTCTTTCTATGTTTTATGTATGACTCAAGGTTTTCAGTGCATATTTGATGATCCTAGTGCATGATTGCTGAAACAGGCCTTGCAGGAGACAAAAGTAGAAGGACAGCTGCTTTATAAATCCAAACTTGTTTTAGGCACAAGGCGGGCATTGGCATGCTCTGCTCTCCCAAAAAAGCTGTACTTCGGAACATGCATAGTACCAGACTAATATATGTCTAAGAAATTTGCAGTAGCAACACAGCTACTGGTAGAAAGGAAGGTGCCTAAATATTTTGTGGGGGTTGTGGATCACTCTCTTAGACTTAGGTGCTGAAATACTTTCTTGAGTATCTTATTAGAGCCTGACTGTTTCTGTTTAAGTACTAATCACATTTAATTCTTTTTTGTGTGTATGAAGTTTAAAAGAAGTTTTCCCTTAAATGTTCCTAGTAAACTACCAATTTCTAAATATCTGCTGTCTTCTGCAGGTGTCTATTAGCATATAGGAAGTAATTTGTTCATAGCATTAAAATTATTTGACTTGGTTTGGATTGACAGTCTTGTTGACTTGTTTACTTGTCAAGGCACTGACATGAATCAATAAGAACACAATCCATGCTATGCACATGAGGCCGAGGTGGTCATCACCACTTACATCTAAATGTGAGAAAGGATAGTGGATGTCTTGTAGTTTCAGATTCCTAGCTAAGTAACATTCTTGGACACCTGGTTCCCCAAATGTAAGGATCATACACCATGCATGCAAAATATCACGCTAGTGTTTTCAGGGCATAATACCTGTTTAAATTTGTCATGACAAAAATTAAATCAACATGGCTATTGCAATAGACACTGTTGGAGGATTTGGTTTAATAAATCTTAGGACCCTTCTCTTCAGGGTTTAATAAGTTAACTTTTCATTTAGGCTGATGTTTCTTTACCATCAATTTAATTTATTGCTTAGTTCTCTCTAATTTTAATATGCTATATACCCAGCATCTTCTCCAGTATCTCTAAATCAATTCATTGCTTCCAAATCAGTTGGCTCATCTTACCTTAGTTTCAACAACATGCCTACATGAGACTCTTACAGCTAAATCATTTCCTTTTTTGTTCTTTGGTTTTCAGTCTTATTGGACTTGCACACTGGAAACATTTTCTCTTGCTTTGCAGTATCTATGGGCTTCTAAGCAAGTACTTAGGAAACCATTGTGTCCTTCAGTTTTTAACTGCATGTGTTTGTTGGCTTTACCTTGAAGACTTTCAATTCTCATTGGCTTTTCAACATATAAATTAAATGTTTCACCTGAAATTTGATAGAACATAGATGCTTTCAACACCTTTACTCATTATCTGTTAAGTATGTTCATTAATCAAAATTTCCTATTTTAAATAAAAATGTAGTATTTTGACAGTTGTGATTATGGTCTCCTAGCAACTTTCTCAAACTGGCCCTTTTAATTTCTATGGGTCTAAGACCAGAAAAGAATGAAGATAGCTTTAATTCTATATGTGGTTTAATCCTTTTCTCCATGTGGTATAACTTTAATTTATTAAAGGAGTTGATATCTATAATTTCACTGGACTAATGATAAAGTACAGTATTAAGCTTCCATTCTACATGTCAGTGTAACCTATATCACAGAAAGAAAAATCTTTTCCCACATATTCACTTGGAGGCTGATTGTTTTTCAGACATAAAGCTCCAGCAAGGCATCTTAAAGGAAAAACTTAATTCAATAGTTCTCTGAAGGGGTAAAACACTGGATATGCTCAGGCTTTAGTATGGGCTCAAGTTTTTGTTTTTATAACATGCAAAGGACAAATACAGGTAGCTCAAGTGCACTGTCCTCTAGGAGGTATGCCAAATTCAGCTTTTCTTTGTTGACACACAGTCAACATCCTCGTCCTGTGTGTTTTGGAGCCAGCAATAAGGTTGGAAAGAAAGAACTTACGAGGTAGTCATGCTTAAACCCGATCTAGGCTTTGCCCCAGTGTCCTTGCACAGCAAGAACCTCAGTGGGCATGGGGAAATTATTGCTGTAGCACTATTAGCAAATCATATGAATTTTATCTTGGAAACATGAACAACAGCAGTTTGAGTTCTTTTGCTTATTCTAGCATTCACAGGAGAGAAACCACTCAGGGATACTGCCCCAGAAAGAAGTGAACTGAGAAGCAATAAAGCAGCGGAACAGACTCTGGGGGCACTCAAGATTCTTTTGGAGGATCAATGACATCAGAGTTGTCGTAGATGCTCCTTTTAGGGTTCCCTAACTTCTACTGATGGCCATTTTCTGTGGAGGTTAGTATAAGAAATGCAGCATGCATCCTCTGTCTCTTTTTATCTGTTATTGAGATCAGTTACACGGCACAATCTGTTAGCGTAGTTGCAATACATGGGAAGTTCTTACCATGTGAAATATATTTGAAATTACAGAATCACAGAACCATTAAGGTTGGAAAAGACCTTCAAAATCATTAAGTCCAACCATCATTGGACTTTGGTCCAATGGACTTTGGACAACCATTGGTTGATGGTGGGACTTGATGATCTTAAAGGTCTTTTCCAACCTTAATGATTCTGTGATTCTTTGATTCTGTGATCAACACCACCATGCCCACTAAAAAATGTCCCAAAGTGCCACATCTACATGTTTTTTGAACACTTCCAGTGATGGTGACTCTACTACCTCTCTGGGCAGCATGTTCCAGTGTTTGAGAACTCTCTCAGTAAAGAAATTTTTCCTAATATCTAGTCTAAACCTCCCCTGGCGCAACTTGAGGCCATTTCCTCTCGTCTTATTGCTAGTTGCTTGGGAGAAGAGACCAACACCCACCTCACCACAACCCCCTTTCAGGTAGTTGTAGAGAGCGATAAGGTCTCCCCTCAGCCTCCTCTTCTCCAGACTAAACAACCCCAGTTCCCTCAGCCGCTCCTCATAAGACTTGTGCTCCAGACCCCTCACCAGCTTCGTTGCCCTTCCCTGGACACGCTCCAGCACCTCAATGTCCTTCTTGTAGTGAGGGGCCCAAAACTGAACACAGGATTCAAGGTGCGGCCTCACCAGTGCCAAGTACAGGGGCACAATCACTTCCCTACTCCTGCTGGCCACACTAGTTCTGATACAAGGCCAGGATGCTGTTGGCCTTCTTGGCCACCTGGGCACACTGCCGGCTCATGTTCAGCTGGCTGTCAACCAGCACCCCCAGGTCCCTTTCTGCTGGGCTGCTCTCCAGCCACTCCTCCCCAAGCCTGTAGCGTTGCATGGGGTTGTTGTGGCCGAAGTGCAGGACCTTATTAAACCTCATACAGTTGGCCTCAGCCCATCGATCCAGCCTGTCCAGAAATTAAGTCTCTGTGGTTGTTTCCAGATATACATATAAATATACTCAACTGAGTCCAAGCATTCGAAGTCTCCTTGTTCTAAGCATGAGTTTACTAACACAGATGGGGACTGTGCCGTGCAGACTGGCTACAATAACAAAAAACCAGGTCCTGACAAGTTTTGTTTTTTAGTATAAACATAGTGTAGCTGTTAAATCTGGTGAAATCCTGAATCTGATCAGGTCAGCAAAACTCAGCTGGATCCAGATTTTGCTGTTTTCTCAGTCTTTGAACAAAGGCTTGTCCTTTAAGGACTTTCACCAATATTTTCGGCATCAAATTATATGTTATTTTTGTAGATACAAGATTGGATCTTGCTCTGTTATTAGTTCAGTGATTCACACATTTGGAGAAATGTTCTCTCATCATACTATGTTAAGAACAGCAGCAATGGAGAGAACCACACGGGAAATAGAAGACTTAGAGGAAGACTTAAAGCAGTGTAATCCAACACTTACCTGCTGACTTAATCTATGCATTTTGCTACTATCACCTTCTGTAAGGGCTAAATTCAACTCCATCTTGGAGTTATGGATAAAATTCATTCTCTGTACTGGAAAATAATTCTTCTTTCTGGTTCCTCCTGCTTGCTGGTTTCTCTGCTTCAAACTTTCTCCATCCCTTTTCATTTTCACCTGAATAGATTCCTTCCTTTGCCTCCTTTCCCTCCTTCAGCTATCAGAATTGAATTTCGTATCTACATAACTTAATGCAACGGAAATATAGGAGGGTGGATTCTATATGCTATACAGAATAGGATTAAACAAAATTGCATACAGTTGCAAAAAGTAGCTTTTAGGCTCATCCTTTATTTCTGTCTCATTGGGATAAAAAAGAATTTAATTAATAGTTAATTACTGGTTCTTATAAAAGTAAACCCTAATTTAAAAATTAAAGAAAGAAAAAGGCAAGCCTATTAGACAATGAAATTTAGTGGCTGATAACTATGGGAAATTTCTATATTTTGAAGTTTTAAGAAAGAAGGGAAAAAAGGAAGGAAGGAATGAAGAAGAGAAGGAGGAAAGAAGAGAAGAGAGGAAGAAGAAAAGAGAGAATGAAGAAAAGAGAGACAACTATGTAAATGAGTTACATTTTGTTTAACCTCAAAGGAAGATTTTTCTCTCCTGCAAGTTATTCACTTATGCACTTGCTATGGGATCAGCATTGTGGGTAAGTTGATAGCTTCTATAGGAAAAGAAAGAATGGCAAGCTGATTACTTTATGGTTATTTCACAAAACTGATGAGACAGCAAATGATATTCAATCCTATTAAAAAGACTAAGCACAGTCTTTTTTCACCCCTTTTTAAAAAAATCCTATATTCCTTGCACTGGGATTGGATGATATGATTCTACAATTCAGGGAGTCTGGAAATTACAGAACATCTGCAACGAAATTGGTTTTCTGTGGAAAACTGATGAATCACTTACTGCCAATGACTGGAAGGAAAAGTACTTGTTTATGCCCTTATGTAATGAATTTTTATGAGGTGAAGTTTGCTGTTTATAAAAAATACACTTTCAGTTGTTGTAGATGTGAAATAATAGAATTCAGAATTTAGACCAACGCATTACTGAAAAGACGGTCACTAGCAGAATATCATCTGCTTACAAAATGCCAAAAAAAGGGCTTTTACTTCTGTAATATAATTAAATTTTCCATCCATCCCCTAAGGTTCTTGCAAGAGAAAAAAGTAACAGGGACAATACTGTTATTTTTGTTAACATATCTTAAAAGTAAAAAGAATACTTTTATCCAAAGATATGTATTCTGGTTCAAACAGTAGATCTGAAACACAGTATACAAGAAAATCTTTCTCATGAGCAATTCCCTAAAACGCAAGCAATGCCTCTCTGTAATCATGGAAAACCAAGTACCTGCTCTTCCTTGCAGGCCCCTTCACTAACAAACTCTTTTAAGCAAGCGTTAAACTGGGTTTAGCTTGAGGGTTAAGCTTGGGGGTAAGAACTGACCATTTGATATGAAAAATAACTTCAGAGTCACATGAGTCTTAAGACACTTGGATGCCTGCAAATTAATTAGTGGAGCTAGTTTTGAGAATTTAACTGAAATAATTGTTTTATTCTTACATTGGGGGATGGGAACAAGAGCTGAGTTTGATTACTATGATCTTTTAATTGCTTCCAGTATCTTGAGATGTTTCAGTAAAAGATGTCACTGTTTGAATGTGATTTCTTTTTGGATCCTGCCAAATATTTCCAGGAATAGCTGTAGGTGATTGGAAATGTACAGATATATTTTTTTAATGACAAATGCATTTTGCATTTTTTTAGTAAAAGCTGTTTTGCTGTGTATGTGGAAAAACTACAAGTGCTATTTTCTTCGGACTTATCTCCTTGTCCTGACATCTATATTGGTTCTGCAAGTACTGCTAATGTACCGGTCTTTCCTGGATCAATTTGTAAGTATATTTTTATGAAGATGGCACTAAGCAATGGCACCTCAAATGAGGAACGTGCATTCCTTTGTGCCTTGCCACACATCCACCACCTTTGAAATTGCTACATGGTGCCTGCTGTTGCTGCCATCAGTCACAGGGATCGTGAAAAGGGTGCAAATGAGCCCTGCGTGCTGCAGGGCCATCTGTACCTTCTGCAGTGGCCAGGTTTGCTTGAACCTGGAGACAGCTGGCAAAGCATGACTTAACTGTTATCCTATTTTCCACAATCCATGTGTCATGGTTTAACCCCAGGAAGGAACTAAGCACCACACAGCTGCTTGCTTACTCCCTGCTGGTGGGATGGGGAGAGAATCGGAAGGGTAAAAGTGAGAAAACTTGTGGGCTGAGATAAAGACAGTTTAATAAATAAAGCGAAAGCTGCTCATGAAAGCAAAGCAAAACAAGGAATTCATTCACTACTTCCCACTGGCAGGCAGGTGTTCAGCCATCTCCAGGAAAGCAGGGCTCCATCACGCGAAATGGCTACTTAGGAAGAAAAATGCTATAACTCTGAACGTCCCCCGCTTCCTTCTTCTCACCCCCAGCTTTTTATACTGAGCATGAGGTCGTATGGCATGGAATATCCCTGTGGTCAGTTGGGGTCAGCTGTCCCAGCTGTGTCCCCTCCCAGCTTCCCGTGCACCCCCAGCCTCCTCGCTGGCAGCCCAGCGTGAAAAGCTGGACAGTCCGTGACTGCTTAGCAACAACTGAAAACATCAGTATGTTACCAACATTATTTTCGTCCCAAATCCAAAACATATCCTCGCACTAGCTTCTATGAAGAAAGTTAGCTCTACCCCAGCTGAAACCAGGACCACATGTAATAAAAGCTGTGCCACTTGGCTAATTGCCCATCTCATGCTTGCATTTGCAGTATGCTCTGGCCATTCAAGCATTGCTTTTGGAGAAGAAATACTACTCACCACATGGGACCATTTTGTCCTCTGTATATGGAATGAACAGCAGTGAGCGTAAAGCTTTTGCATGGAAATGTCCCTTTTCAAAATCCTCACGCTTCTTACCCTGAAGCCACACTCCTCTAGAGCTCTGATTCCTGTGTCCAACACCACCCATTGCCTCTAGTCTGACCCTATTTTGATCCTTTGTGTTAATATGGAACAAATCAGGGATGGGTCATTACTACTGATAGTGAGGTGCTACATATAGCAGTCATAGAGATGTTAGAGCCTCTTGTGAAAATTATCCTGAAGTGATGGTAATTACTTGCTCTCTGAACCATGCTTTGAACCATGTGACTTTATTACGTGGGGCAATCCATGGGATCCACAGTCTGTGGTAGGAGCCTACATCAAAGGAGGCTGGAGTTAGGAGTTATCAATAAATATTGTGCTGACATCATACAGGCTTTTGCTAATTACAGAGACTGTTTTGTGGCTATTATAACTGGTGATGGTAGTCATTCATATGAGCAGCTTACCTACTTAAGTACAAACAGACTGAAACCTTCTTTTCATCAATGCAAAAGTATTTTCAGAAAAGTTTAATTAGTCTCTGCTTCTTATGCTTTGTCATAGGCCATGAATCAAATAATTGGGTCTCACATAGTATGTTCAGTAAGATGTTCAGTTCCTGTTGTGGTTTAATGCATCTGAAAGTAAGATGGAGATCACCAGTGACAAACTGGATATCAATATCCGTAATATCAAGCCCGCTGTTGTGCCTTACTGCACCATGCACAACCATGACTAAAGACCTTAAATCCAGACCGAATGTAATAGCAGAGGATTCCTTCAGAGTAATCCCGTAACAGGCAGTAGACCTGAGTTAAGGTGGAGCAGGTTTCAAAACTCTTTCAAGTCTTTAGTGCTAATACAGATTCCACTGTAAGAGCCAATACACTTACTTACTGTCTTTGCCTGTTGCAATAGGCATTCTCCTGGTCACCCAGCCCCAGTGACTGCCTGAAACTGGTCTTTTCTGCAGCCTGTCTTTGGGCCCTCAGCAACATGAGAACTAGCTACAGAGGGCAGGCTAGCAGTCTTGCTAGGGAATCAGGTGTATTTACCTGAAGACTTCTACTGAACCTATAAGCCGTGACTTTTTTCCTCCATTACAGTTCCTCACAGTGCTTCCGATAGAGCAAAATACAGAGTGGTTACCCGACTGACAACCTTTTACTCCCTGAAATATCCTTAAAGTATCTCCCTGAAAGCAGAACCGATTCCTTTGAGATGAATGGCAGCACACTGGCCAACTTTACCATACTTTGCACCAGTCTACTCTCTAAGCAGACTCAGGATCAGAGGTATGCAACTAAGGATTTTGTATTTGTTAAAAACTGCCTATGAGACCTAGACTACCTGTTCTTGCTTGTTGCACGTCTGCCCACATCCCCTATCCGAAATGGGTCTGCATTCTGTGTGCAGTGAACAGACAGTTTGAGCAGAGGTACAAAAGCCCAGGTGTGCTCCAGAGAACAGAAAAGATCACTGCTTGGCCTTAGCAGATGCCCTACAAGTACCTCTATGCATGTTTGTGTAGTCATCCAGTCCCAGTGTCGCAGCCTGAGAGGGATCTCTCCAAAAAAGCCTTTTGCCATTCAATGCCATCTATTTGGTCACCTTGGCAGGCTTGTGCCAGATCCTGCCTTGGAATTGGACTCCCCTGCAATGGCAGAATCTATTAAGATCGCAGTAACAATTTCGGTGGATGTTTTGATGCTGACAACATGGAAAACCCTCTTGGGAGGGTGAAGACAGGCAGTTGTAATCTACTTCCTCAATTCTACTAAGAGTTTTTCTTGGGAATGCACAAGGGGTTAACATTCAAAAGGCATGAAGCACCATTTTGAAACTCCTCCCCAATGTTTCGGTTTCTGCACTGAGACTTGCAGTAGCCCAGGCTACCATATTTTTGTTATTACAAGTAAATTTTGTTATTAGAAGTAAATGATCATCAGCTTTCATATTTATCATGGCAGAAACCATGTGACCTTACCCTGTGTGTCCAGTCATGCCACGATATTCTCTCCTTAGTACAAGCCAAGACAGCTTCCTAGCAAACACACAGCAAAGCGTAACAGCTGACAATTTATTGCTATGACTAGTCTGCTCAAAAGGAGAACTATTAAAAAGATAATTTGTTTTGGAACCTATAATTGGAGAAACTTTCAAATTGAACTGTAACTATAAACTAGTTTCCCACCTTGCATTTTAGTCTCATAAATACTAGGTATGAAATCACCTGACAGCCAAAACACTGAATAAGCATAACTAGCCTTTCAAAAAATAAAACCAACCCCCTGACTAAAAAAACAGAAAAAAGGCAAACTTCAGAACCTCTTTTTAGGAAGCATCTTTTATTTGTCAACTTGGATTTCATAGGAATGATACATCCCAGATAACAACTGTAGTAATATTCTCAAATAAGGACATTCATTGCATTGGATTTAGGAAATTTTTTTTTTCCATCTCTCTTAACACCTTCTCTTCACCACTTTGTCCAGATCATCCTCACCTGTAATATCTTCACACTTATGGAAGAATAAAGAAGTATTTCTAGGCAATGCAGAAATCAGATACTATCCCTGTGTATTGGGTCTGGCTGAGATGGAGTGAACTTTCCCCACAGCAGCCTTCATAGTGCCGTGCTCTGCACTGGTAGCTAGAAAGGTGTGGATGACACACCAGTGTTTTGGCTACTGCTGAGCAGTGCTCCCACAGCATCCAGGCTGTCTCTCCAACATTTCCCTGTCACCAGTAGGCTGGGGGTGGGCAAGATCTTGGGAGGGAACACAGCCAGGACAGCTGACACAAACTGGCCAAAGGGATATCCCATACCATATGATGTCAGCTCAGCAACAAAAGCTATGAGAAAGGAGGAGGAGCAGGGGGCATTCATTTTTTATGATGCTCAACTTCTTGAGCAACCGCTACACAAACTGAAGCCCTGCTTCCCTGGAAGTGACTGGACATTGCCTGCTGCTGGGAAGTAGAGAATAAATCTTTTGTTTTCCTTTGCTTCCACACACAGTCTTTGCTGTTGTTTTATTAAACTGCCTTTATCCTGACCAACCAGGCTTCTTCCATTTTATGTTCTCCCTCCTTGTCCTGCTGAGGAGGGGAGTGATAGAGCAGTTGGGGGGTCACCTGGCATCCACCACACCCTGTCATTTCTTTTACAGAATATTGAAACTCCTGCTTTTAGGTCTGCCGTAACATTACTTAAATGAGATCTGTCTTAAAGCATATAGAGTAGATGAACTGGTGGTGGTTTGTGGAAGCAAGGAATCAGCGGTCTCCGACTCATTCATCTAAATGCCTCTAAAATAGTACCTTGTGACAACTGGTAATTCTCATTCAAATGAGGATATGAAAAGTTTTCTAATATGTTTATTAATGTAATTATTCTGTTTCAGTTATGGCTTCACTTTTTGATTTCTGATACAATGAAAACATTCATGTAGCACACAAAGACACAACAGAGCACAAATAAAAGTTGTTAATACAGGGCTGTAACTCCTATCCAAGACTGCGTAAGAGTTCTGGTTCTTTAGCTTTCTTAAATTCTAGGCATTTATCCTTTTCACTGATGCATACATGACTGCTTAGAAGTACATCCTCATGGTAGCTGAACACTAAAAACGTTTTGTTTAGAGAAAATGACTGAAGAGATTAACATTCCAAAATAAACTCTATTCCCTCTACTGCAGGAAGCATTACCAGATGTATCCCAGGGCTTTATTACAGTAGAGTTTTAACTTGAAACTATAATGCTTATATGGACAAATTATCAATGTAATTAGTATGTAAAATTAATTATCCTTTGACTAGTCTACAAATTATCTATTTTTTCCTGTACTATCTTCAAGTAAGACTTTTCTGCAGTTTATATATCATAACACAACAAAACAGATTTACAATATAAAAAAGGTATATTTTTAATTTTACAGTGCTATAAGGAAGCTGCTGAGTATTGACTTTGGAGTTCTAAAAGCTAACCTTGTAGCAAGTAGTTTTTTAATATGCAAGTTGAAACCTTGGTCTCATCAATCTGAGCTGTGACTACAACTGAGCGAAGATTTCACCATATGGTATATTAAAAAAAAAATTTTAAAAAAATCTGTATCTGACAAAAGGAACCACTCTCTTCTCAAACCTTCTGTTTCTGTGAGATGCATGTACCTACTTGCTAGCATGGAAAATAAAAGAATTAAAGCCACATCTTAGGATCTACGATCTTAGGGATAATGCAAACTGTTTATTTATGCCATAAGACATAGACTTTACAAACCTAGGTTTGTAGCCCATAACACTAACCAACACACTGATGATGCTTTGGCCTACTAATAGGCCATCTACTAATGAGCCATCACAAGGTAAGTATCAAAAGTTCAACTCCAGAAGAAAAACAGGGAAGCCAAGTGCAATATAGCACAGACAGCAGAAAATAGCTGTACAACAGAGGTACAAAACTTCTGGAAACTGGTTTTGTATTGATGCTGTAACAGGCTGAAAAAGAGTATACATTTTACTAGGATTTCACCTGCATGAAGCTGCAAAAGACAAAACAAACCTCAGGAAATTTATAGAGCTTAGATAAATCAAACAGCAGCACAGAGAGAGATGGAATGAAAAAGGAAGATAATCTTCAAACATCCAGGCAAAAGAAACATTTCTAAATAGGAAAGAAGTTAACTCCTACGTAAGAAGGACAGGACACCTAACAAGAGTCCAACATAGAAAATCCATGCTCTTTTGACAGAATACTGCACTGTAACTTCAGAAGGAATGAAGAGTTCACAGGAAACAAAGGTCTGCTGATTATAAATTACAAACACTGTATTTTGGATGTGTACAAATCTTTATTAATAAGGGTAAAGAGAGAGGTAGCAGAAATGCTGATGATCCTTTATGGAGACATTAGACCACCTCAAAGTCTGGGTTGCTAATACATTTCTTTGGAAAGAGCTATTAAGTGATGTACAGGGACAATTCATACATAATAACTTCAGGAACAGCAAGAGACTCCAGGACATTCTCCAACAGACTTGCCAGTTTTGGTACTTCTAATAAAGACAGATTTGTACCTGCTGGTTCAAATTGCAACTGCAAATAACAGAAATTTGGCAGGCTGCTGATATACACATTTGACAGCAAATAATGTATTGCGGAACAGTATCTGGAAACAGTTGCTCTGAAGTCTCTGTTGACTCACAGAACAGTAGCAGAATTAATGAAGTTTTGGGCTGCTCAAAGATACTTATAAAACCTGCTAACTATATTTAATTGCATCAGATGAAAGCGTTGTGTGTCACTCTAAAGATCAAAACCTAGACTCTAGATCTTCAAAAAAACAGGCTGGTGGTTTGTTTTAATCAGACACTGAAGAATGTAATAAACTATTTCATAAAAGTAGATCAAAGATATCGGATCAGTTGTTACCATACTGTTTTTGGGACTGACTATTGATGATAGCCAGTGAAGAACACAGCCATCATAAAGTGAGTTACTCAATTTAACTGTATAAGTTTTTGAGAATTTAAGAGCCAAAAAAGGATGCAACGTATTTTGTGTTAATGAGATACTTCTGGGTAAGACTTCCTGTTAAAAAAAGACTGCAATTTTGAAAAAAATAATAAATCTTATAAAACCAGGTCAGAGAATAAATGGATAAAAAGTTAAAACAGGGGATAATAAAAACATTGCAAAGCCAGAGAAAATAAATAGCTAACAGTAAAAAAACAGGAAGAGTCACTTTTTTTTAGTATGTCTGCATGCACATAGCCGTGTTTTATCTTTTTTCTGTGTGGTAGTGAGCTATTAGTGAGGTCTGGCACCCACCTTGACCACAAACAAAAAAAGAGTGGCAAATCCCAAAGACAGCGCCTTGTGAGTAAACACTTTTCTCCAGTGTCTCTGACTCAGAAGAATGCAGGTTACCTTGGGCAGCTGCCGCATTCCAGTGGATGAGGGACTGCGTCCCTCAGCTTTATAGGGAAGAAGTGGCAGGTGGTCATACATAAGTCGCTGAAGATCGCAAACATACAGCTGAGCAAGAAAATGAGTTCTGTCATCTCACGAAGGTCTAGAAGGTGCACTGTATTTGCACAGGAAGTGGTTGTATCTCTTGTAGGCACACGTTACCTATGGAGTATCTATCTGCCTACCAGATGGATCACTTAAAGTTTATGGTCTATTGATAAGAGACCAGTTCTGGGTTAGAGAAAGAGTATGTCCTGTTATGTTGGCTGAATATGATGAAAACTATTAACAGTCTCCTGAAATTACAATTAATCTTACACCTTTCCTTTTTGCAGTGGAATATCACACTGGGAATTCAAAATTAAAATAATCAGATTTAAAATTATTCTTTAGCCATGACAAAGGTGACTTTCCCACTAAAACCATCTACTAGGTAAGTTGGTAATGGCAGAAGCTTTTACAACAAGCTTGAGAAAATCCACAAAATGGATAAAAGCTTACTGGTCATCTTCGCTATCTTTGAAGGAAGTATATAGCATGCAGTCAGGAAGCGGCAAGCTGACAGACTCTAAATCCAAGAAGGAATGACCTGACAACATAGGGGTACCAAACTGAGATCAAGTAGTCTGAGAGAATAGAAGAGCTGGTGAACTCCTTTCTTTTCTTTCCTTCAGAGAGGCAAGTTGTCACTGTAACTCAGTAAAAAACTAAGACCAGTAAAGACATATGTTACAACAAATTATAGAGTCTCCAAAACTATCTTTAGCTGTTTACAGTAATTTCTGATTTTTTCCATTTATCTCTACAACACACTATTTCATGTACAGTATAAAAACAAATAACCCCACATCAAGCATGCAATTCTGTCATTTCAATTTTATATTTCAGTGGCTGAAGACTGTGTACCTCTGAGCCACATTTAGGACATGTAAAATACATATCAAATAAATAGTTACTTTTAATACAGTAGTAACAAAAAACATGCGAACAGCCTATGGTATGAGGCATGGTAGGCCATTCCCCACATAGTGAACATTCCTTGCAGTGAGCTGTTGATGCATTTTCACTATTAGAAAGACCTCCAATAGGCAGACACCAAGAAGAAATTTTAAGTTTTAGTTTCTGTACATTAATCAGTGGTAGCAGGTAGATCAGAAATTCAGCAAAGCCATGCCATAAGAGCTCCCTGTTCATGTATTCAAATCCTACCTGACGAACACTTTGTGGCTTGCAAAAAACTGACCTAATTCCTAGAATGCGTTCTGTAAGCGTTGCAAATGTTCCTTTCTGAAGAAAAATCAGAAAATTTAGAAGTCCACAAAGTTTAAGAAGCCCAGCTCCGAAGCTAATATAACGCTTAATTTTGCAGAAAGATTGCAGTTGACGATTGCTAAATAAATCATAACATCTTTCTTCCAACCATCTTCCACCAACAGTGAAAATAAGATACCATAACTTCTGGTGTTTGCTCAGAGGTTGATATTTCTCTGCCTGAGATAAGTTATTTTTGTATTGAATATTCAGAATAGCCTGTCCCACAGTTGCATTCTTGGAATAGATAGTGAATCTCCATAATATAAGCCATAAAAATGCTTTTACTTCTGGTTCAAAATGAGCCAACACCCCTGGTTTAAATCCATGAAAACAGCTGGTAAACTGCGACCACACTAGTTGTTCCAGGGCTTTGTTTAGTTCAAGAGCATCAAGTTGACTTATTCTGAGTACGGGATTCACCCTCTTTCCATTTCCAACGCTGGAGGCCATTTCTTCACAAAAAAACTTTCTAGGAATAAACACAAATAGTTTTTAGTATAATGGAGCATTTCCTATTTTTATTCTTATCAAAGATAACAAAGTTGTAATACACCAGCAGTAAACAAGAAATAACAAAAAAGCTCCTTCAGAATGCTGTATTAATGTGCTATTAATATGCTTCAAGTCCTTTCAGGAAACTTTACATTAACAGCATAAAATTTCATCTCAAAAGAAGTTATATTGGACTATTTCTTGCAAACAGTAACATTTGTATTTGGTTATAGAGAAGTGTTTAACAACTTCCAGATATTTAGAAAACTCCACAGATTTAATATTTCACTGTATAAATTAAAAAAAAAATTGCTGGGCATAACTGTAATATTCAATTAGACCTTAAAATAGATGATCAGAAACAAGAACTATAAAACTATATGATGTTTTATGGAGAAATAGGGAAAATGAACATACCAACTAAAATCTAGAAGAGAACAGTGGGGTAGATAAGAAAATATTTCCATATGAGTACTTCAGTAGCTGCAGCTGAAAGTAAAATCTTAGAAATACTAACAAATTTAAGGATTACATACAGAAACATATGGATGAAAATTAATGTGGGAATGATAAAACTTGCTAAATAAAGGCAGTGATTTGTTTAGTTTAGAGAAAAAACATTACACGAGATTAAAGAAAAATTCAGCATTCAGACATAAATTATCATACAGTACATCACTGAAGCCTGCATATACTTTCCAGTCTTTTGACAGGTGTGGGATTGTGCTACTTGTTTTGTAACAAATTTCCTGGCAAGATGATTAATGTATACTAGCAACTTTATCAAATGTATACACTTCTTGTTCAAGCATTAGGGAGAAAAATAAAAATATTTTTTAAAATTGCTTGGTTTAAATGTTATTGCATCTGGAATTCCGTTACTAAGAAAATAAATGCAATAAATTGCAACAGCAAAATACAGATAATGCCTTGGTAATGCAAAATTGTGGGGTAACTAATTTTTGGTTCCTTTTCTCCACATAAAAAACCCAAAGGAGTTTTGGACAGTGGTATATTTCACGTAGTATGCAACATATTTCACTTTCTAAACCAGATCCTTCGCATAACAGACAAGCAAGGGTCAACAGCCTTCTAGCAAAAGTACGGAAGAAGGTAACTTCAAATCCTTATTTATAAGAGGAAAACCTTCTGCAACATGACTTCGTTGAATAAAAGATGCTGTATAGGATCCTATATAGGAATGGTTGCTAATGATGCTAAGAACAGTAAAAAAAAAAAAATCAATAACTTTGCTGAAAGAGTGCACCAAAAGTTTTAAAACTCAGTATAAAACATTATTTGTAGCATTCCTACTGTTTTCTATACCTATAATCGGTTACGTCTGTAAGGAAAGTATCATGCAAAGATAACATGAAGTATGATTTTGTTCTTAACTTATGCCGTTCAACAGTAGTTTCCAATTAACTAAGACTGGCTATATGGGTAGGGCATACAGTGGCTCCACTCAGTTTCTTTAAACTCCTCCTTCCTCATTAGCAAGCAAAATATGGCTGAAGGTAGTACAAGGCCACCTCCTCTCGGCAAACAGCTATGGGGTTCATTGCATCAACCCGTATTGGCCTGACAAGCCAGTATACAAGGGTACACAAAGGCAGAATACCCAGGCCTGTCCCCCTCACACTTCTGTCCTTTCTGTACTAAGCACTGGGGCACACGAAGTGTGGCTGGGAAGCATTATCCAGTATCATCCCAATAACTTACCTCCTACACTTTGCGATCAAAGGATCAGTTCAACCCCTACTGGATCTTGCTGTATCACTTCAAAAACTCCAACTCCAATGACTATCTACCCTCATTTTCTGATGACTACCCTGCCCCTCATCTTCTCATCCCACTAGCATTTTAGGAACCACAGCCTCTGATAACTGTCTGCTCTGGAAACTGGCACTCTGGTTTACCACCATGAACTCATAACCCCTAAAGGTCTAGTGTCGTTTTCACTTCTGGTAACACCTCAGTCCCTTCTACTCATTTCACTCCATTCTACGTGTTTCAGTTACCCTCCTACTAGTGTTCTATACAATTCCCACTACACAAAATCCCCTTCCAAAACCCTGAAGTTATTCAAAAGGGACATCATATCGAACAGCTTCCTTGATTCATCTACCATTTTCCAAAATCAGTTCAACCATCTTTTCCAGCTGTCTTCCATTATCCCAGGTACTATGAGAAATTGCTGTTGCACATTTCTCATAAATAAGGTAGGTTAAATCTGTGCAGATTCCACCCCCCACCCCAGTATAGCCGGATTATTTAGAGACACCTCAGCAAGTGAGGAAAAGGTCATCAGGAACCTTCTGAAGTTCAAGGAAAATGTGCCAAACACACAGGATTATGATAGATCATGAAATACACAAGAAAACCCATGGATCACTATAGGCTGGGAGCTGAATGACTGCCTAGCTGCTTCACAAAAAAAAGGACTTGGGGATTCTGGTAGACAGCAAAGCTGAAGACAAGTCACCAATGCATCCTTGCGGCAATAATGCCTACTGGAGTGCATTAGCATGCACATAGTTAGCAGACTGAAGGATGTGCTTATTCTCCTTTACTTGGCATCGGTGAGTCTACACCTGGATACTACATCCAAATTTGCCTCTTTTCTATCAATACTACAAAAGAAATGTCAACAAACTGAAAAGAGTCCAGCCACTAATATCATCGGGGAGCCCCAACACCTGATATATGAGGAGAGCTTGAAGGAACTCAGATTATTCAACTTGAAGATAAGGCAACTAAGAAGTGATCTAAAACTAATCTTCCACTAACTAAAGGTTGCAGAGAAGATTAGGTCAAACCTTTCTGTGAGATGCAGTGAAAGAAAGAAAGGCAACTGGTTGTAAAGGGCTACATGACAAATTCCAATTGGTCATAAAGAAACTGGAACAGTTTGTCTAGAGGGACTGTGAAATCTCCATACCTCGAGATTCTTAAAACTTGACCAAATGATGCCCTAAGATACCTGTTCTAGCATTGAATTTATTCACAATTTTCACAGGAGGGTGGACTACATGTTGTAAAGATCTTCCCCAGAACTTGGAGCCTGACCTTCACAAAAATTTGTGCATGCCTCATTGTAGAATCTAATTGACTTGTGACAATACATACTGTTTTCATGGCCATGACCCTTTACAGAACTTCGTTTGAAGGAAGTAACTTCAGTGAACCTGTGTTTGTATAAAGAAAATGGGAACCACTTTTGAACCAACAAGTCCAACCACTATTTGTTAACCTTTAAAATTTTGCAAAATGCAACGTCTCCTTTTTTAAAAAAATAGAATTAATACCATATATACTGCTTAACTGTGACATATTTAATGTCTCTTCCTGAATTACCAACTAGCAGACTGACTCAGCCTTGAAGTCACTTTTACACAAACTATATGGAAAAGGAAGAATATCAGACAAAAACATAAGCAACTAGTAATAACAATGTACTCCACTGAAATCCTTTAAATTATGCTTATAATCACAGAATCACTAAGGTTGGAAAGGACCTTCAAGATCATGAAGTCCAACCATTCCTATGTAAGCAAAGCCTTCTTTTTGATCAACAATTCGATAGGCATTCTCAATTTAAGCTATAAAACTGGACATTTTTCTGAAGTTCTTTGTTGCTAAGAACACTGAAAGTCTGCCACAGGCGATGGCTGTTGACTGGACCCTGCAAGTTACTTAAAGATTATATCCATATAGCTTTAATTTTAATATGTAAATGTGCACATTTCAGTGTGCTCACCGTTACATACAGGCTGAAGTGTTCTGCTATACACTATGCTTACTTCCGAATAGATTTAAGGTTTTACTGTACTTATAGGGTAGATACTTACTTCCCATAGACAAAGATTAAAAGGAAAAATTTGAAGTCTATCTTTTCCTATGAAAATTGTCTGCAAATGTCCTAATGATCTGGATAACAGCAACTGTTTCTTTGAGAGAGGAGGCCTAAATTCTAATCTCTATTTTGCTATGGTAGGGAATTGTCATTATATTCTTTATCTATGGTGTGAATTTTTTTCAAGTGATAGTAAATAAAGAATAAATAAAGAATAAATAAATAATAATATATAAAGTTTTCCCTTTTAAAATTATTTCCTGTAAACAAAATCCTGTCAGAAATTTGTTAGATTTTTCAGTTGATACTGTTTTCACAAATAGTGAAGTGATCCTACAGTAGGAATAAATGAGAAATATTCTGGTTTAAAACTAGATAAAAAACACAGCCTGTAAGTGTCAATACATTTCACTTGTACTTTTTATGTTATTTTTGCATTCCATATTCTGCTGAGATACACAGACTATAAAGAAAATGTTGGCTTTCCTCCAT
>NW_010525504.1:15950-40700 GCF_000687285.1 Phaethon lepturus | reverse complement strand
CAGCTGCTCTGAAAGCTTTGGACCAAAATGCAAGTTTTAAAACTTCCTGTTATATTGAACTTGTTGTGAAATATTTGCATTTATTTGTTGCTTAAATAGCACCTTTTGTATCATTCACATTCCTCGTGACTTTAAAATCACTAAGAGCATATTCTTATGCTATTCAACAATAGACAACTAGCGTGTTGTTCGGCAGGATTTGTTCCTATCGGGGCTTCACATGTGAGGTAGCTCTTGGAGAAATCTTAGATACCAAATCTTGGATTTCCTTCACATAGGATCCTAACTGTGACCTAAATCAATGTTGCATAAGAATTTTTTCTGTGATAGATTAATTTCTTAATTGTTACAGATGCATAAAACAGGGTTACCCCCCTCCCCGCCCCCCTTCCTGGTCTGTCCAACTTTGTCATGGCAGGTAGGAATTCTGAGCTTTTGAAAATCCCAATATAATATCTTTTCTAAAAGGGATGCAGTGTCATGCTGAAACTTTTGCATAGTTTCTTTTTTTACCAGGCTATCAAGCACAAGACTGATATGAAAACATTAATAGTAGTAGAGTAGTTTGATTTTGAAAATTAAACTTCCAAACTGTACCATGCATAAAAGCAGAAGAGTCATAATTATTTCTCATTGGACAGAGAAGTATTGGATAACATGGCATGGATACTAAAAGTATTGAGGGTTTTTTTTTTTGCTATTCTGATTCAACTATGACATAAGAATATTTCTCCAAACTGAGACTTTACAAATTTTTATTTTAGAGTTATTTGTATTCGCAAACCTTTTTGTTCAAGGGTTTATAAACAATAAGAACAATTTGATTGTAAAGTTCATACATCTGTCTCTAATATTAGTGCATAGTGGCATGATTGATCAATGTACCGCACAAACATCACACACAAAGCTTGGTTATGTTTTCCAGTTACAGGATGTGTCCAGCTCCTGTGTTCACGTTGCCATAGAACAAATTATCCCTTGAAATTCACATTGCTGCTGTCCTGAGCTTTGGCTATGGCACCTTTTGTTAGTGTTTTGATCTTTCATCTCGCTGAGTGCTGTTGTGAAGGGTTGTTTGCATGGATCTAGATTCTGATTGCAGTAGTACTTTGCACCGGTTTGCATGTCCTGAAGTTAGTCTGTGTTGTGCTTGTAGATCAGAGACAAGAATGATATTTTTTTTCACGTTTCAGAATAACAAGTATAGTTTAACATTTCTGTGGGTACCTGTTCTGAGTTGAGATTGAGCTATAGATTAAATACAGAACTAGACTGGTTGAGATTTCCAGAGCCCGAGGTAGAAATTTTTAAACAATTTTGTGATGCTGACTGATAGCTGAACGCTCTGTACAGAGACCTGCATTATATCTTAGCACGGCCTGTCCCGTTTTGCTGGCAGCATCAGTAATATCACTAAATAATAGTAATTATGTCTATAATCAAGGCAATATGAAATTAAACCTTCCAAAGGCAAAATTAAACACACGATGTTCAGAACAAGACAGCAAGACTGCTAGCTTGATTTTTGATTAATTTAAAGTAATGCTATAATTTTAAGCATTGATTAAAGTTATTGGACATAGAACATTATACTCAGAGTACATTCAGCACAGTTTTGTTTTCACTGGAACAACGAGTGACTTAATGATCATGCCCTGTTCGGTACATGCAATTGGTGGATGTTTACAAAGTTATCTAATGCCAGCTGACAAATACGGGATGTTCAAACTGTCAAAGCTTCTTGCCTTAATGAGGCATATCGTGTGCTTCTTAGCCAAAACTATTTTTGTAATTAAAATCTTTATTAAGTTTTCTGGATAGTAAAAGAAAAATCTTTTGACATGTTACAAAGCATTTCTTAAATATTATCAGTGTGATAGAATGTGTATAACACAGCATTAACTTTTAAGCCTTGAGATAAAGGTGTTTTCTCCTGCTAGCCAGTATAGACTGACTGAAACCAAAATACACAAAAAGAAAATGTTTTATGATCCTAATGCTTTTATGCAATCATCCTTAGGATGAGGAGGAGTGTGAGTGGGCTTATTTGTGTGTGTGTGTATGTATTTCCTAGCTAACTACAGTACTAAATGATTTAGTCACAAATTTTAATTCCTTATTCTATGTCTGGACTTATCTTTATAAAACTCAAGTGGAGATGGAAAGGAAGTCTGTGCATGGCACTGTGTTAATACTAATTTGTGAGTTATTACCTTAGTAGTGTAGAGGTTTTAGTCCAATTCAGATGTTTGGTCATATAATAAATACACATCAGGGATGGACTGTTTTGCTCAGTGTTCAACAAGTTTCCAATACTCTTTTAAATACAGTCCAAACTTTCCAGCTTTATTTGTTGGGCCTACCGTTGGGTCTGTGCCCATTAACCGTGACCTTGGGCATTGTAGCAGGAAGGCACTTGACCCCTGGGCTGGGGCTTGGGGTGATGCTGCAGTGAAAGGCTCTATCTAGCAGTGCTGAGCAAGGGCCGAGGCACCAGTGGCTGCCAAAAGCCACGTCATCACCTCTCAGCTCTTCCCAGCTGTCACTGTCCTGGCAACCTTCTGAAAATGTGCAAAAGTAGCAGCGTGGGTCTGAGCAGCTGTGAGTTTCCTCTGGTTTAAGCATGCCTGGCCCCAGCCTCCTGGATGTGGTCCTTGCTCTGCTCCCTGGTGGCTTGTCACTCCACGGGTGTCCCCTAACCCCTTGATTGGAGAGCCAGAGACGTACACAGATGAACACATTTCTGAATGGAAAATATTACAGTTGTCAGTGTTGCATTGTGTTCCTTTTCCTAGAAGCGTGTCAGATAACATGGTTATGTGCATGAGGTATTAAGCCCTAAACAATATGAAGGAACTGAATTATGTACCTAGCTTTGGGATTAATTTCTTTCTTGATTAAGATAGGGGGAGGAAGGTGAAATTGAGTTAAATACAATATATGTACAGAACCATGTGCCACCAGTACAGTAACTCAAACCACTTTGTTCCTCAGTTATTAGCTGCCAGTTGGATGGTAAGAAGGTTGACTTGGAATCTCATGTTTAGCAATCAGTGAACTTGTCAATGCTCTCACTGAATAAGTTAAAATAATGTAGCATTTTTTAAAAACAGACTGTGTACATTTGTAATGGTAGACAATATGTAAAAGAAAAAAATTAGTAAAGCATTTGAATTTTTAAATGGAAATAATGGTATTATAATTTTGTCACTATTATAATTTTTTCACTATTTTAAAAATTAGTTTTAAATGCATATAAAGACTTTGTCTTCACTTAATAAAGAAGTAATAGAAGCATATAGTTGTGCTCTAGGGTATTTTAAAATTGCCTCGAGTTTTCGGAGTAGCTCAAGGCATTTTGACTAGATAGATCTAGGGCTGTTGCAGATCCTGTGACAAGTTCATGTCACATTTTGTATTAAATTTTATAACATAGAATGTACAGTTTCCCCCTTTTAGATAATCTGTATGAATAGGAGATGCCTGTCATTTAAGAGATTAATGAATGGATCTGTGAGTAAAATTTCTTTTCCGTTATCTCTCAACTACTTGTGGTAGCATGATGTGTGCCACGTTATGAGGTTATAGATTACTAGCATGACAAAAATGAATGGAAACTATAATAATTCATGTGAAATAAAAGAAAAGGTAGGTGAAATCCAAGCACCTTGTTCTGCCATTGAAACTGATGATTTCATTTGAGTTTTGATTTCAGCACAAAACTATTGAAGTCATCTTACAGGCATATCTAAGTGCAAGTTGGCCAGTTAATTCTTTTTGTTGTGCTCTTTGACTATAACCAACCTCAAATAATAATTTTTTTTCCCCCACAGTGATTTTTGGGAGCTATTCACATCACCTACATCTCATATTTACTCTAAGTACTATATTTGAAGGCAAGACCCTAATTTTTAATGGAAATAATCTCCTCTAGGGTGCAGGCCAGAGTTACTCACGTTATATATCGTTGCT
Organism: Phaethon lepturus; assembly: GCF_000687285.1. NCBI lineage: Eukaryota > Metazoa > Chordata > Aves > Phaethontiformes > Phaethontidae > Phaethon > Phaethon lepturus. The sequence goes on along the minus strand of NW_010525504.1, from coordinate 36,728 downwards.
AGGCAGTGTGAATACCCTTCATGAGCCAAACTGTATGTCTATGGTTGTTCAGTCAGCTTCAGTGCACTCAGCAGGATCATATGGATACAGTAGAGACCAGAATTTGTTTAGTGTGCTCTATTAGCATATATTCTTTCATTGAGAATAGTAGTCTAATATATTATTCACTCCTTTCATGAAATCACAAGCATGTGTGTAATGAAAATGAACATTATGGGTTTTTTTCATGCGTGGTGAATTGTTTATAAAATCCTTTTTACAACCAACAAAAAGCTCTTCTCACTGGGACAATTGATTTGGGTGAGTATGTTAATTCTGTAGCCAGAGTAAGACTGTATGCTCATACTAATCAGTTAATTCTTGAAAGGAGTTCCAGTAAAGTAAGTAATCTAGGCCAAATACGTGAGCAATACTAGGTATCCACCATATTAGAAGCAAATTGCTATGGGCTACATTTCATAGAGTAAAATGGGACAATAAGCATTTCGAAGTCTTCCCTAGGGAGACAAAAAGAAGACCTTTGGCCTAAATTTACATTCTGACAAAGAGAAAATAAGTTTTAATTCCTTGCATTTTAAGCTAATGTTACTTTTCCAACACTTGGTTGGAACCTCTGTTTTTGGAATTAGCAATTTGTTGTGAAAATGTAAAAATTGCAGATCCACTGGATGTGGTAGCATTCACTCACCCAAATTTGAAAGTACTAGTATGAGTCTTTCAGACTTCTTTTTTACTATTAGTTGAACTACGTGGTTTTAACTATAAACATCTAGTTTTATATGCTTTTCTTGTGCCCTAGTGTTCCATATGCCCATTCCTTTGCATAGTATTTCCTGTAGAAGATCTTAATCTAAAAATATTAAACAAAATATGACTGTTGTGTAAATACGAATATTGTGAAAATGGAAGATGGGTGTTAAAATGTACAGAAGCCTAATTTGAAGACATGTTGTGTGAGATATTTGTGCAATGGTTTCCCTGCTTTCCTAGAGGTAATAACCATGACAATTTCTTGTTAGGCCACTTACAATGCATATGTGAAGTCATCATTGGAAGACCTAAGAAAAATCTGTTAAAGCAAGTGAGGTTTTGTTGAAGGAGTGACTCTGCAAGAATATTCCAGTGTCAACAAGACCTATATGGTATCAGATTTATCTCTGTGCACAATGGCTGTGGAATGAAAGCCTCCACGGGTTTTGGGGCTCCTGTCCAACAATTCAATACAAGAGAAATGAACTGTGGTGCAAGTAGTTTGATAATAGTGTCTTTGTAGTAGATAACAGGGAAACAAGACCATGTTTTGACTGAAATGGATGATAGTAGTTGAAAGCTTCTTGATACTCAGGTCTAAATTCAGAAGTAGTTTTGTAGAAATTGAATTTGTGTTTCTGTTTAAAGCTCATTAACTTCTTTTTATGGCTTATAGTGTGTTTTGTTCAAGGTGGTATTTTGGGACAGCCAAAACTATTTTTAATTTCATGTTTGCTTTGTAGATTTATCCAAAGTATAAATGACATCATCTTTTGGATTGGTGCACTTGTAGATGTCAGGAAACTGAAGATCTAAAGCTAGAGGAACATCCATTCTTGCTTTTAAATTTATCAGGTAGACCAGTGGCTAAGACATTTTCTTTAGTGAAAAGCCTAGTATTTATCTTCTCCTTTTGTCCAGGGGCTTGGATCCATAGTTGTCATTGCACAGGCAAGGGGGGGAAATATTTTCTGTTAGTAGTTACTTGCCTTCATTGAAACATTCTGCAGCACAAGATACTACACTTTAAGAGATTAGCCAATTGCAACTGGACCGTCTTCTTGCCTTTTCCTCTAGTGAATATTCAGTATTGTCTTACAAAACCTGGCCAAATCTCCTTGAGCAAGCTCTCATGTGAATCACTCTGGACTTTGATCTCCATTGTCCCAGGGGAATACCACTCTTATGGTAGCTCATAAAACACAATGCATCCTTTTGTACAGCTGATTCTGAATGTTAGTGCCAAGTCTTAATGGATTGGGAACTTCCAGGGAGGCATTAATGTCTTGTGACAGGAATTTCTTTTGCAGAAGATGGCCTCACCTTAGAAGATATTAAGTAGCTGCTTCGGTACACCTAGAGCTTCTGTGTTGTCCTTTGTTCTGCTGTGCATCATCTATGTAGTATCTAGTAAAAAGCTACATGGATTTCTGTGAGATGGCTTTCCTGAGAAGGAAGTGGCTGAAAGTGAAAGAATATGTTGGCTTAAGAAGGCCCTAAGTTGTCTTTGCCTTCCAGGCTTAGGTTTGAAGATGAATTAGAAATATTTGGCATGTTCTACAGGGTACAGAAGGAAATGCCTGTGTAAATGCCATGAAGCAGTATCAGATACAAAAACTTGACAGCAACTAAGGTAGGTATATGACAAACTGGCCATGCACAAGAACTACTTCAGGCTTTATTTACTTGAAGCAGCTAAATGTTTCCATCATTTCCAGGGGTATTGTACGTACCTAATTTATCACCACAAGCTTTCAATTTTGTTTTTTTGGACTCTCAGTTAAATCAAACATGAGCTGTGAACTGGTTCTGATTGAAAGTGTAAGTAATACCTTCATATTGATGTATCTGCCATACTCCAGAGGGTCTGAGTGCATGCATTCTTCTCAAGTTTAGCTGCACGCTGCCTTGCCTGACAGCACGGGGAGAAGATGCCCCCTTGGAAAGGTGTAAGGGCAAACAAAAGGCTTTGGGTTTCAAATAATATTGAGAGAAAAGATGTTCAAACAGGATAAAAATAGGTCCCAGAGAACCTGAGACACCCTCTGGGAGACACTTCAGCCAGTCTTACGTAGAGTTTGTGGGATGCTTATTTCCAGGCGAAGGCTGAACACCTGGTCTATTTACATAAGCAAGACAAAGGTAAAAATTTCATATGAACGATACATACAGTTGTTTGTATGTGTGTATATATCTACATGTAACAGCTTTAGGTTCCCTGAGTCTCTGTTAGCTCTGTAATGAAATTTTTGTCTGAAACTCCTGATATTTAGCACATTATATGGAGAAGTAGCTTGGATATTCTGGTCGTGATGCTTTTGCAAAGAAGTACACGTGCTCAATATTTTCAGCCTGTCCAGAATATCCCCATGTATGTGCTAGATTTCTCCTCAGTGACATAGGAATCGCTGTCTGTCTCTAGGAACAGTGCACTGAGGTGAATGTGTGGGGTATAAGACTTGATGGGCTCTGTGGTGAGCGTATATCATGTGTCCTAATCATGCTTCAGAAAGGCTTTTCCTATGAAACTCAGATAACATCATCTATTTCTACTGAAGGGCTGGGCTTTTTTTTCTTTTCCTCTGTAGTAGTCAATCACAGTGACATGAGGTAGGATTTTGCCCTTATTTACACCCTGTCTAGGCTCATGCAGCTCCAGGAATCACATGAGGCCATTTTAGCCATTAAAAAAGAAATGTCCTTGCAATGTCTTTCTACGGCATTTTGCTTTTGCCAGTGAGAACACGCACCACTGTGTCACATTATTATTTGGCCCGAGCATTTGCACAATTATAGAGTGCTGCAACAATTTCTAGTAACTTCAACAGTTGTTTCTTTTAATAGAACAATAGAACCAAGTGACCCTTGACCAACAATTTCTTATAATTGTTTTATTTTGCATATCTCTCACTAACCAGCTTCCAGATGTACGTCAAACTGTTGTAGTCTGTTGTTGAGCCACACATTCAAAAAGGATTTAATATTTTACTTACTTTATATAAAAGCATATAACACTATATGAAGTTTAATGACTTTTAAAAATAGAATTTCTACAAGCTCAGCTAGCATCCGGTCTGAATGTTCACTTGGAATGGTCAATTTATATAGCAAGTTTATATTTGGGGGCTTGATAGAGGTGACCATATAGCCTGAGAAATACTAGCTGATATTCCTAAAGAGTTGTGAAAGAATTCTTTAAAATATAATTTTGGGGGTATTTCAGAAAATAAATGGCAGTTTGGGAGTGTCCTCCATAATATGATTGTGTTATTAAAAAAGATTTTAGCTTTCTTTGCTTGATTAAAAAGTGAGGCTAAATATTGTCTTCAAGCATGGAGAGGACTACAAGAACAAAAAAGTTACTCCCTCTTCAAACTGTGAAAACAGTGTGTTTTTTTCTTAACTTTCTCTGACTGACTTACAAGGACTTTTGAACTAAGCAAACCCATTTATTTATGGATAAATTGAAATGCAATCACTGTTGTTTTTGTTGTTTAGCTACTGTCTGTGCTTTGTTCCTTTGGCACAACAGGGTTCTACACAGTAAATATTAAGCTTCCTTGCCTTGAAGACAAAAATTCCTCATGGGTGAGTCTGAAATGGTTACACAGATGACAGCTAATGGCGATCAGACCCATGCTTTTCTTTAATAGCCAGAAATAATTTTTTTGGACCTTGTTTTCTATAACCTAATGGTACAGTCAAGTATATGATTATAAAAATCACAACATAAACAGAAATGCCTTCTTAGAACAACGTACTAGTTGCAATTAGCTCTGGAGTTTTCTGGATCTGTGTCTGATAAAGGACTGAATTTTGTTATTTATTTTCTCCTCCCCAGCCAGTTTGGGGGGAAAAAGATCCTGCTTCTACCACTAACCTTGCCTCATTTATGTCTTCAGGCCATCATAACTCTCCTAGGATACCTTCAGCACTACTTAGAATGAGTCTCCACTGCCTACATTTCTTCTCCAGTGGAAGAGGACAAGATGACTTGTGGTTTTCATACACTATACTATGGGGAGATGCTTAGAGACTCTACTAATGAGAGGGATAAGGAAACCCATGAATTCTGAAAGGAACAATGGTCAAAATTAATATAAAGATCTTTGTTTTCAACCTATTTGTTCAGCAGTTGATACTTTAAAAGTACGGGTATATATATTCAATGATCTGAGAAATTCTGTTTCATACACTGCAGGAGGCTTGGAGAATTACATCTCAAGTCCTGCATCCTTGAGAGAAGTCATGCTAGCTCTGTGTTTGCAGTTTAGCACTTTTTCTGTAAGGGACGAGTTGTGACAGGGTAGAGATGGAGTTGATGCTGTATTCCTGGATGTTTGTCAGACTGCACACACCAGGTTTAGAAGCAAGTGGTCACTGTTCTCCCTGAATTATAGTCCACGCTGAAGGGAGGTAATTTTACATTTCTGTTTATTTGCTGGTACAGGTATGGATATCTCAGATACCTGAATCCTTGTATTCAGAAACTGGTGTTACAACTGGAGAAACTGAAGTGCTTCTTTTTGAAGTGGTGCAATAATATGGACCGAAATATAAAATTTGATTTGCTTTTAAAATCTGTTTAAGAGCTTACCCTTTTCAAATAGCATCCAAATAAATATTCTTTTCATTTTGTATCTGCAGATACTGGCCTGCGTGAATAGTTATTGGTGGTTTCTGTTAAGCATCAGGTCAATATACTAGAAATATCACAGGGATTTTTAAAATTTATATTTAGTGAACATCATCAAAAGTAAAAATGGGAAGAAGTTAGATAGAAAGGTATACACCAAAAACTTTGCAGAATAATATGATCATTTGGTGGAATTCAATGTTTGAGTATTAAAAATCCTTAGATTAAAATGCTTGTCAATCAGTAGGTTTGTTTGGGGTTTTTTTGGGGAGGGGGTGGGGGTGGTGTTTGTTGTTTTTTTTTTTTTTTCCCCTAAGAAGTGGTTCCCATGTTTTGTATGCTGTTTCCCTGGAGTTGGGCTTAATAAGTGTGGAAACCAACTGTTTAAATGTTTTCACTATAATGATCTCCACTACTACCTCCCATATATGTTGCATGGGGTTAAGTGCAGCTGTGCTTGAAAAAAAGGTAGTAAGTTTTCATCACAACGAAGCAGAAAGAATGCTTAAGTGAAATTAAATTAATGTTATTTAATGCTGAGAGGTTTTTTTTGAGCAATGTCACTCAGCACACACGGCATTGCAATATGCAAAACACCAAATGAAAAATTCACAGCACGTAGAAGGAAGGATGAAAGAATATGGGGAATACAAAGCCAGTTGTGGTAAAAGCAACACATATGTTATTTCACCACTTATTTAAAAGTTTTTTTTAGAAGTTATGTATGCAGTAGTTAAGGCTTTAGGTTTTCTTTTCTTTGGCGCATGAGGAGGAGAAGAGTGGGGGAAAAGGAAGAAGGAATTGTTTTCATTTTTAAAGTATGCAGTCATTCAGTTACAAACCATGAAAAAGTCTGCAGTGTCTGGAATTTCAAAGTAGTGGTTTCTGCTTTTTATTTATTTATTTATTTAAGAAAAAATAGGAATTTGATGTATATGAAGATAATTTCTCTGCCCAGCACTGTTCTAGACTGGACTTCAGTACTTCATATTTTAAACACAAATGCGTTTAATTGGAACTACACATGAAAATATTTATAGATCATAAATTTGTCTGTCTTGGGAAAGAATCAACCAACACTGTCTTTTCAGTACTACATCCCTTTTCTTCTTCTGCAGTCTTATTTATTCCTCCAGCTCCTGCCAGATTTCTGGGCACTCAGAGCTCTTGGCTGTTCTTATGTTGCTTAGATGTCTTCGTGTAACTTCTGTATTTTTACCATTTCCAGTCATAGCCCTTGGCCTTTTGTGGATTATTTCTTTTTCTTCTTAATGTTGGATTTACATGGAAAGCCTGCTATGGAATGTTTAAATGAACTTAGTTGACCTTGATATTTCCTAGCCCACTGAGATCGGCCCACTTTTCTTTCTATCTTCATTTCTATTTATACCTCCTATCACATATCCTTTTTAGCCCTATGTTATTCCCTTTACTGGCAATTTTACTTTATTTCAATCTTCATTTTTAAAATGCATTTTTCCTCTGGAGATAAGTGATCATGTCACAATTCTGTAGAAAACAATAAGCCATATGATGGCCTTGTACATGTGAAGTCAGTCTTTCTCAGTAACTGTGTTTTAACCTTTTTCTTCAGCGCTGTTTTTAGCCTTAAAGTTTCTTTGCATCTAAATGTTCAGACTCATTTGTGTTCATGGTTATCAAGTTTAGCTGGCTAGTTTAAGACCATTTTTGTCAACTTGCAAGGACATATTTGGTTTATCTTTAGTAATGTTAGGTTCCATTTCTCTTCAAGTCTCCAGACATCAAGATCTTTACCATATGTTTTTGCTTTCTTACGTTAGCTGAGTTATTAGCATATCAATAAGTTGCTGCAGGCCCCTCATAAAAACTCCGCAGCAATCACAGTGGTTTTCCAGAACCACTGTGAGAAGCTGTAGGGATCTGGCTGTAGGGAACCATGTATCTCCCTGTCTTAATCCTTTATTAAGATCAAGTGGGGCAAGGACTTCACTCAGTATTAGTACTCTTACTTTTTGAACCAGAAACACTCCATGTATCACCATAATAATTTTATAAGGCGTTCCTGACTGATTGCAGGGGCCATCTCATGTTATGCAGCGATTATATGTTTTCTTTAAACCTGCTGTGTGCTGTGATCTTTTTCTTTTATCTCTCTTTCATTATCAACTATGTGATTTGAAATATTTGAAACACCATGGACCTATCTTCACTTATTCCCTTGCTCACTTAAAAATAATTAGATGTGGAAGTTATTAACGATGTTAATAGCCTAGGTTTTTTTAAAAAAAGAATTCCATGCTGCAATGGAAATTCTTCTTTCTCTTAGCTTTTTACTTCACAAAAATTACTTCGGTAAGCTGGAGGTTACTAACACAGTTATGCTTAAACTTCACAAAAATTTTTAAGTTGGTAACTCTTCGATTTTCAACCTCTTTATAGGACTAAATGTTGAGTTTGGAAAACAGCAAGAAACGTAACAGTTAAGGTTCCAGCAAAATGTACCAGCTTGCAGACAATAAAAAATAAACCTTAAGCAACTGAAAAAGGGACTGATGTAGGCTCTCTCCCTGTATGTTTCTTCTTGCCAAAATGACAGGCTTACACTTACCAAATTAGCCCCAGCATAGTAACTCTTCTCATTTGCCTTTACTATAATGGCAAATTATAGTTATAGATATAGATATATATATAAAATATAGATTGCTAGGCAGGCAACTCTAGGTAGGAGCTCTACAGCCACCTCTTTGCTTGTGGTCATTGATGGTCCTTCCTTGAGTCTTGCTTTGTCTGATGGAATGATGTATCAGGCTCCTCACTAGACAAGGTATTTGGGTACAAGAATGTTCAATAAAAAACCTGGATTTGTAATAATAGAGCAAAGTTATAAAAAATATAAAACTGCAAGTTGTTTTCACATTTTACTGAACAGCAATCAATCTCCTTATTGGCTGTAATGTTTTATCTAGCTTTTGAGTTTGGTCAGCGTGACCTGATAACTCCTGGGAGTTATGCTTTCTCTGTTCCTATCTTTAAAGGAAATATCTAGAGCAGGCTGTTTGAGAACCTTCATTTTCTCTAACCGGGGATAAGTGGCTTGACCTTTTATTTCTTTTTGAATGCACTTACAAGCTGCATCTAATAGATTACTATGATTTTGTATGATCTTTTGTTCCCAGAGATTATACTGCTGGATACCATGTGGTAACATTCTTCCTCATCTTCCCCAAGCTTCTTAAAAATATTTGTAATGCTTTTCTTGATTAGATTATGTCTTTGGCTTTAGGCTTTAAGGTGCTGTCCCCTACCTGCAGCCTTCTTAAGGCAGAATGCCTTTGCAAAATGTGTATGTAAACATTGCTGATTCTTTCAAAATGTATAATGTTTGTTACTGCCTTTCACAAGGAGAGAGCTGTTTTCATTGCCTACAGTGAGGTGTGCGTACCTGAATTAGGCAGCATAAGCTTCGCTTAGAGGAGACAAAGAAGCACTTTGGTGTGTTTCATTTATCTGAGATGTCTGCTTGGAGAGTGACTGACTTCATCCTTAAGCTGCATTGCCTAGGAGCTAGCTTAGGTGTCTTCCGTGTAATGTCTATTTTTAGATGGATTCTGTGTATGATAAAAGGTTAATCTGAAGATAGTAGTGTTCAGAGAGTGCAGCCTTCACTTGACAGGTTTAATATTTAGGGCAGCCCGTTGCACGAGTGCTGGGTTTAGACAAGGTTCAGCATTATCCCAGGAAATAGAGAGATATATAAGAAAAGAATACAAAGTACTTTCTAAGATGCTGGAATATAAATTTCCTGAGAAGAATGTATGGGCAAGAGGGATTAATGTCAGGGGGGAATCTTTTCACAAAAGCTTGACATTTAAACCTGGTCTGCCGGAGAACCAGTCATGAATATGAAATCCAAATGTCATTTATGTGCTTGCGTAGGTTTGTTTCTTTATACTGTGGACAGTCACAGCTGTAAACCATGTAATCATATTTACTATAGCAGTAAAGTTTGGGTTTTATTATTTTTTTTATCGTAAAGAATGCCCAACAAAGTAAAGAAATCACTGGAGTGACTACTGAATCGTAACGGTAAAAATCAGGAATCAAATAAACAAACACAGGTGAGAAGCACTTTCTGGAATTACTGCTGAACCTTTTTGCTGCTCTTAGTTGGACTTGCATGGTTAAGGCACAATATATACCAGTCGGTCTGTTCATAAACTTATACTTGTATGAGCCTGGGCATCTGATATAATTTTTTTTTTTCTTTTTTATCACAATATACTCCAATATTTTCTTTACTATCACTATCATTGTAGGAAGCAGTGATTACTACTTATTGCTCCGAGAATATTTAGAGAACTTACTTTGGCAAGAATGGCATAAATTGAAATCTTCCTTTAGGCATGTAAGTGAGCAATCTCTGTAATTCCTAATCTCCCCGGGCCAGGGAGACTTCCTAAAATCCAGGCATCCCCAACCAACCACTTACTTGCTTGCTAGTAATTCTCAAATCTGAATATCTAGGAATAGTTTGTTTTAGGTAATAAGAAATATTAATCTGTAAATGAGCCTCTGAGATGCAAATAGGATGTGCTGAATAAATATCAATATTCATTAAAATGCAAATGTGGATAGGCACTTTAGAGACCATTTTGGTACTCAAAATAAATGAAATAAAAGACAGAACATCAGTAATTAGACATTTATAAGATGTGTATAATATATTACCATGATTGCTGGACACAGGCACCATAAAGCTCTGTGGTTTTCCTTCAGCTTTATGCTGCAGCCTCACAACAATTTTTGTCTCCAATGGCTATTTAAAATATTCAGGTACCACAGCTCATACTTAAATTTTATTAGGTGTGTTCTAAAGATAACCTTTTCTTTGGCTGTAAATTTGAGCTGTATGACTTACATTCTGTAGTTAAATCCCCACACAATGTTTAAAAGCCTTATCTCAGTTTACAGAGCAGGGTGGATTGGAATATGTTAGTTTAGCACTTAAAGAGCATATGTTTTCTGGGTTTACATAGGTTTTATACTTTCAGTTCAGTGCACAGGAAAACCATTAAGACCTCTACACACAGATGTCAGTCAAATAACTAAGAAAAGTGACAATGAAAATTTTGTGAATTTTTCTTCTGAATGACATGGAAGGCTTGTTGAAGTAAGTGTTTGGGAGGGTAATGCTCAATTTACGGGTGATTTGTAGCGACAGTTTTGGTTTTAAAGTGCTATCATAAAATGTGAATTGAACAACAAAGTGTACCGGGACTTTTGTGACATGGACACAACTGTAATGTGTTGTTATTCACTTTTAAATGTCCTTTGAGATTATAAATTTGCAGCAGTCTGCTAATGGCTCTATGATAACGGAGATTGCATTTGGTCTGATAACAATATTGTTAGGAGACTGCTTCATTAAGCCGTATCTGTGTGTATGCATACGCATACCTGATTAATGCTAAGTATAGCCACGTCATCATTTAACTCTTCATTATCTCTTTAATTAAATCTTAAAAAGATCAAGTAACATGGAAATAATTGTAGGTAATGTTAATTAGTTATCTGTTGAATCTAGAAGGAAATGGGATCCAGACATAAATTGAGTAATGGTACCCTATCTACTAATAACCACCTCTTAAAGCAAATTTGTTTTAGATATTATTGAGAACACAATTTTTTATATTTGAAAACAAAACTTTTTTTTTTCAGTGAGTTCAAATGGCTGATTGTCATGGCCTAAAAAAGAGCTTATTTTGATCTTCTTGTGGAATATTACTGTGAAATTTAGTCATGTAAGATCCTTTAATGAATACTATGAAATAAAATATAGTGAGAATGAATTGCTTTTTATTCATTTCTGTTTGCCATATGATAACACCAAAATGGGAAATTATTTTAATGTCATTAGAATTAATTAACATATATTTGGCAAATCTAAATTATGGTCCAAGTCCTTGGTGACTTCCAAATTACATTCAAATTGAAATGCAATGAGTGGTATTTTATGGAGGACAATCTCCAAGACTTTTTCCATGTGTGTTGATCCCTGAAGTATAATGTGAAAGAATCATTAGGTAAAGTCCCACAGGAATTGTTTTGCTCTTTCCTGAAGCTAGGCATTCAGTGGCATCAAAACCAAATACAAAGCAGACTAGATAGTGATCTGGAATTGTAATGATGTGAGGAAATGAAAAGGTATGAGAATTAAATATTTCATATCTTCATTCTGTTTAAGCATAGCAAAGGCTGAGGAAAAGGAGGGTTGCAATAAAATTGTCTGTGTAAATTCTGAAGCAGAAGTTGGATGATTGCCTTTTCCCTTTATGTATGTTGACCCTTAAAGTAATTGGGACGGTGATGTTTGTAAATTTGCACACTGGTGTCACTCACTGTTTGCCCCTCTGCCAGCTAGAAATTCCTCCAAATAATAAAAAATATGGCAGACCTCATTTTCGTATGGGAAAGTATTTTATTCATTTTCTTTAAACAAGCAGGTAAAGGGCACAGTGTGTTCTAACTGATAGAAATGGAAATTCTCTGCAGACTGGCAGGAGTGAAATGATATCACTGTAAAAGCTGGAAAATGAAAATCCCCATCGCCTCCCCATGTGAAGAGCACAGATCACAGACAAAACCTCATTACTTCCTTTGAGTTTACTTCCAGTAGTTGCATCACAACCTTGCAGCACTTGTAACATAGTGTTCCCTTTATACTACCTTTTTACTCATTCACCCATCTGCCCTTCTGTCTGTCGTTATTTCTCTGTGTTGAGATGAACAGGTGTCTCTGCAAAGAAGAATATTTTGATAATTTTAAAAAATGTATATTATTTTTCATTTCAATGTCATTTAAAGACACTTGGATATGGCAGCAGATATGTCCATATAAAAGCCTGCTTTTAGGAGGAGTTGCAGATGGTACAAGTAAATCTAAAGAAAACCTTCCAGTGCCAAAGTGTTTATAGCTATGGTGGGAATTCTGTGATTTAGGTGTATTTGTTTAATGTAAGCCTCTTTGTAAATTTGGTACCTCTGAGCTTATTATCCTGTTCTGATCTACCTGTGGCTTACAAAATGTACAGTTGTAAAAATACTCCTTCATCCTGTGTTACAATAAAAAGTATATTTGCAGATGGGGCATGTAAATGTCAGAAGAGATACAATACATAGAAAAAAGATCCAAAGTGGATTTGGACTACTCAGATATGAGACACGTAATTTCAAGACAGGATTACATATGCAAAATTAGGAGTTTAAGATCTGACTCTGTACTTCAGTTTGGGTTTGATTGCATAAAGGATTCTTCCAATGAGCTTGTAAGGTCTACTGTATGTATTTTTTTATGTTGTATTGATTACATTTTTTTTCCTTATGAGATCCATCTTATGGCTCAGGTTTCCAAAGGCTTGAAAACTTCTCATATAGTACTTCCAAGTGTAATGAAAACATTTCTCTGTTACACTCAAGAGAGGAAAAGGGAGAAAGTGAGCTGTCAAAAACGTTCTCTGTGTGTACCCGCTCTGGTCATATTTTACATTAGAAAATTATAATTTCTGTCAAGAAGGGCTAGTTATATGAAAAGAGATTGCATGAACTCTATGTATTCATACAGTTCAACTCCACAGAAGGTGAAAACATTAGGTATTATAATTGAGGACTTTTTAATGGATCTACACAGAAATTACAGAATGAAAAATGTGCCATTTATAGTATTATTGGTATAATGGTTGTTATTGAATGAGGTATTCTGGAAATAAATCTTTTCAAAACTGAAACGTATATGGGGGGAAAAAGTCCGGATGGAAAAGAACAACCTAGCAGTTACCATTTGTTTTGGAAATGACCAGATATGAACCAAACATTGAAAGATTATATTCTTATTGAAAATTAAGTTTATCAAATGGTGATTAAAAAAAAAGAGCAAATCCAAACCAGTGAAAATAGTGGTAGCTTTACAGCCTATCAACTCAGCAAAACAGTGTAATGAATTATTTTTATAGCTTACAGGGAATTTCATATAAAACGATCATAAAGGTAGCAAGCAAAACTAAAGCATAAAAACCACTTCTACTTATGCTAAGCTGTACCTTTGCCAAGGAATGAGAAAAACATATCCTCTGGTGAACAGGAGGTCATCACATCAAGGCCACTTTGAAAAAGTTTGAGGAAGATCCCTGTTTCCTGGGTTTATATCTTTTAGTAACTGAAACTACTGCACTGGTCAGAAAATCATCTGTTGTTTTGCTCCCTCTTTAAAACACTAATTTTAACTCATGATCTTCTATGTATTAGAATAGTAAATGGAGATGCTTCTGGCATTCTAATTTTAATAGTCACGTTTCTGTTTGCAAGTCAACAGGATTCATATTCTTGGTTATAAGCTTTGGGTGCTGGATTGGTAGCATTACGTTTGCTTGTGCAATCTGCTGCAGATTCTTGTGGTAAATGGCAGAGAATGACAGCCCTCCACTGTGTATGTGTTTCTTCTGAATGCTATTTGTAGCACCACTATTTATTAGTGGAAGGCTCAGAACTAATTTTGTCTTTTAAAAAACTTAAAGAAACTCAATTACAAGCCGGGAGGAGGGAGAACATCTATATCAGCTGTCTGTTGCATTAAATCACTGGAGTTAAATTTAAGTCAGAAAGGTTGGAATTGAGAATCACAGGAACATGTGTCTTTCTGCTTTTGCAAAGGATATTTTTTCTAAATACTGCTGTCATGCAAGGCTTGATAGACCTAACTGGCCTTAGGGCTGAAGTCTGAAGTATTTCAGGTTTGAACTTAGGAAGGGACAAGAATCTGAACTTTGTCTTGTTGATACTTATTTCACATCTATCAAATAAAAAAAGCCATAAAGAGTTACAGTTACTGAATATGAACTGTATCTCATTCCTTAAATGTAAATTCATTTATTTTGAAATGTCAAGAATAGGCAATCCACCCTGTAGCAGAAATTATTTTGTATGGTAAGGGCTTGTCAGCGTTTTATTATAATTCCATTTTTCAGGCTATAAAAATTTGCTTCAAACTGAAAGCTGAATGTGAAATACCCTCATGATAACCTTGCTTTATCAAATTTGGCTGGAACTGGCTTAATTTTAAACAGGTCAAGTTGTTCAACCAAACAGGAATTTGTTGCTTTTGACCATTATGCTGTGTGCATTACTCAAATTTTTTTGCATATAATCACCTGTTTAGTTGTGTTCGTGTGAAACTCTTAGGGTGTTTACTTTAAATGGCTGTCATTTATGTGGATAAAAAATAAACATAACAACATAACACACATCCTTGCCTCATATGAATAGCTGCATATTAGAGTTCCTAATTGCACCCATAGAGCTTGGTCTAAAATTCTTTGAATTAGAGTAAATGTCTGTCGTGGTTTAACCCCGGTGGGCAGCTCAGCCCCACACAGCCTCTTGCTTACTTCCACTGGCGGGGAGAGAATTGGAAGGGCAAAAGTTAGAAAATTCATGCATTGACATAAAGACAGCTTAATAGGTAAATCAAAAGCTGCGTGTACAAGCAAAGAAAAATAAGGAATTCACCACTCCCCATGGGCAGGCAGGTGTTCAGCCATCTCCAGGAAAGCGGAGCTCTGCCACGCATAACAGTTACTTGGGAAGACAAAACACCCTAACTGTGAGCGTCCCCCCTTCCTCCTTCTTCCCCCAGCTTTATATGCTGAGTATGTATGTCACCATATGGTATGGAATATCCCTTTGGTCAGTTGGGGTCAGCTGTCCCAGCTGTGTCCCCTCCCAGTTCCTTGGGCACCCACAGCCCACTGGTGGGGTGGGGTGAGAAGCAGAAAATGCCTTGACTCCGCGTGAGCACTGCTCAGCAATAGCTAAAACATCCTTGTGTTATCAGCACTGTTTTTATCTCAGTTCCAGCACAACGTGCTAGTTCACAGAAGCGTAGAAGCCCAGGAAGATCAATTTCCACATTGTATTACTTGTATTACTGATAGATTTACTGCTGACTGGAGATACCGAACTCATATCGCCATTTAGCTACCACTAAAATAAAATCAACCAGAAAAGGATATTATGTTTTACAATGGGCTTCACGCTCCAAGGCCTCAACTTGGGCAGCGGTGGCATGCAATATACAGAGTGGCGTTGCTTTCTGATAATACCAGACAGCTCCTTATTTTTTAAGAAAAAAGTAAAACAATTCTGGAATGTGAGATTTCAAATAAAACAGTCTTATCCACTATCATGAGGGTGCAAGCAACAATTGTCTCTTGTTACTGAAGTTCTTCTATAGTAGTCAATATAAAACCATAATGTTACATTATGGTTTAATGTGGAAAGAAACACTTTGTGCAATAAGATCTAGATTACACAAAAACTTCTTTGCATGAAGTTTTGACTACGTATACATTTTCTGACCCTGATTTATCTCTTGGTTTTTTAATAGTAGAAGCTAAAACAGGGTAGGAAGATCTTAAATGAGATTAGGTGTAATCCTAGAATTTTCTCAGTGTAGGCAAACCTGGGTGCAATTAAGGAAAAAGTGGTCCTTATTGCTGTCCATCTTCTTATATTCAACTTGTTTTGCTCTTCTGTGTTCTTCACAAGACAGAAGAGGGAGATGACATTAGCAATAAGGCTGAGGATTTTCCTGAACTCCAAAAAGGGAATTGGGACATAGAGCAAATGGAGCTGAAGAGAATGGCTAACAGTTATGATTTTTTTCTGTTTAGCTGGCATATTCCTCCTAACTAAGGAAACTTGGAGGTGTGATTGCATAAATGCAGAATCATTCTGCCTATCCTATTCATTATTTGGTGCCAATTTGCTGTACTTAGTATGTGGGATTACGTTTATATCAATTGGTTGCCTGGGCTGATTCATTTGTCAGAGAGTTAGACTTTTTTGATTCGAATAAGCCTCTGTAAAGATTTAGTCTTAATCATTTGGAGTAGTAATGGCTGACAGGTCACAGATTGTGTTTAATTTTTTTTTAAAATATCTTCAGAGTGAAAATAAAAATCTCTTTCAATATATCTGGAAAAGTACAGACAAGACTACGCCTTGATTCAGAGGAATGTCCTCTTAAATTAGAACTTTGAAGTGGATAGAAGTAATGTGATGAAATGGCATAAATGGAAAAAAGAACAGGAGGAGAAAAAGTTCAAAACAGATGCCTGGCAGCAAATTTTCACAAAAAGAAAAAATGTGTGGAATGACCTTCCAGAACCAATTATGCTATGGAGAGTTAAATACTGGGCTATTCAGGGATGTTAGAAAGCATTTCAGGAGCATGTAGGGTACAGTAATCTTTGAAATGGGGGAAACCATTAAAGTATACTTATTGTCATATGTTCTTGGATATACAGAGATATTAATGCTGAATTGACGTTGACTGTACATACGTTAGATCATCAGAACACTGTCCATCTGTATCCTCTCCTTAGTGAATCATTGGAGGAACACGTATGGGTAATGTGTTTAATTTTTGCCTTCTGACTTTTTATCTGCTTATTTATAGGTTCCTCCTGAATTCGCTGCACAGAAGTTTCCTGTCCCCATGGTATTGCTTTAGCATTCAGTGGAATCATGATGGCTGTGAAGTCCCTTGCTAACAGCAGAGAATGAATGTTTACTGTGGCAGAAAGGTGTGTTTATTTTCTACTGCTTTACGACTTTTTAGACGTAGAGGAGTTCCATGTGGAGTATTAGTTTGTCTCGTTCCTATCAACTCTTTGACACTTCTTACAGAAAATCTGAAACCTCTTTTAAATCAATAGAAATTATCTTTTCTTAACTGAGACACAATTTACAGGTAGAGCTACGATCTGCATAAAGCAGTCCTGCAAGTAGACTAAGAAAGAAGACATGATTCTTATGTGTTTAACAGTAAACTGCAGTTTGTCTAAATTAAATGTGGAGAGTTTCATGTTTATACTTTTGTTCTAGTTATAAATATGTCTGAGTAAAGAAAACTGTCTCTAGGCAATAATAGCTAATTTGCGTTTGTGTACTCAGGTTGTCTTGAGTCAAAAATTGATTGTGAAACTGTACAGTTCATCATAAGTGAGTCTATCTTTGAGTAACTTAGCTTTGACTAAAAAAGCAATCATGGTAGCAGAAAAATGTTTTTCTTCTGCAATTTATGTGTATATATAGTTTGAACACAAATGCTACGGTGACCAAGGTTGGAAAGATTCATTTCTGAGCAGGAGGTGAAAGATTCTTTTCCCTAACATAACATGATTTTTAGTCAGTCTGTGATCTCTGGGGACAGAGCCACGTGATTTTGTGGATCCAGTATTTTAACAGGGTCAGTGATTTGACTAAGGTAACAGTTTTGTATTAATGATATTTCAGTGAGCAAAAACCTGTTCAAGTCACTCTTACATACTTGGTTCTAACTGATTTGCTTTTCCGCTGTATGTGGCAGATCTGACCTCACAACAACTTGGACACTTCAGTTTTGTAATCAGAAGGCTGCAAACAATTTTTTTTCCAAATTATTTGGTTTAATTTAACAAACATTGGACAAATTTATATGAAAACTACAAGAATTATGGGACAAAAAGTGCCTTGGAAGGGAGGTATAGCCAGATAGTCTACAATCTAACAAAAACATTAGATCCTCTGAAACATCCATAACTCTGTTTTTTGTATAAAATATATAAAATGTACAGTTCATATGATGGTGTAACTGCTGCATTATTGACAGTTGGTTGTCCTAACAGATAGAGGTGCTGTTATTCAAAATTCATACCAATAAATCCTGTAAAATATTCCAAACATTGAAATATTTGTTTATCATCCTACATAAATCATACATCTTGCATGCTCTTATGAATATTCTAAAACATTCCTGTTTTCCATTTTTTTTAATTTTAGAAATAAGAAATAAAAATTCTAAGTAAAATGTTAATGATAACAATTGCATGCAAGCATTGAATATGGAATAAAACCAGAATGTTCAGGTATTATCATGAGAAAAGGGTGGGAGTGGTAGTCTTTTTGATCGCTATATTGTATAAAAATAATTGGTTCATTATCATAATTACATTCTTGTTCATGGTATCAAGGTGAAATGGAATAATAGTGGCAATGGAGGGATGTCATTTTACTGAATTTGGCAGATATTAATTGAGGAAATAAGAGTTTGGTGGTACTGAAAAGAGACAGGTGAATATCAAACCCAGAGGACCTTCCCTGTATTGCATATTCCGTACCATCTGTGTGGGAATTCCAAATTTAGCCATGGGCCGGGAGAGGATGGAAGGTTTCAGCTCTTTCTTTTCCATTTCACTCTTAAAAAATGCTGTTTTCAAGGTAATGGTACAGTGGAATATACATGTTTTTAATTGTAATTTAAAAGTTTCATATTTTTAACACAGAAACATTATGTTCTGAGTGGAAATTTATGTAAATGTTTATCTTTTGACACACTGAACTCTGCTTTATTTATTCAGGTTATAACAAAGTTTCCTTGGTCATTAATGAAAGGCATGAATGGTTTCAGCAAATGAGTGCTGGCTGTTTCTCTCCTGTATCCCAGAAATCTTTACTGGGATATTTATTTTGTCCTGTTCAGTGGCAAAAATGAAATAGTTTAAAGGATTTATGCCGGTAGAACATAGAGAGTATAAAATGAACTTAACATTGGATATAAACCCAGTAGATGATTAAGTGGACAGTATTAATGGATATTCAAACTCATTTTGACTAGTCTGTACTACCAGCTCAACTTACTAATAGAGAAGAACATGGTAATAAATGTGTTAAAAGAGCTATGTTGAATAATCAGTGTTGTTATTTTACACAATCCCTGGCAGTGTAACAGCATATGAAGTACAAAGCCAGAACTTTAGCAGCTGAATAAACACGAGAAAGTTTTGTCTGTTTTTTATGCAAAACTGTTGTTGTGGTAGTTAGAAAATATTTCTTCCTCAGTTCTCCAGCAACTCATTTTGCTGTATCTAACTAAATTTTGTACATGTCAAGTAAAAGTGCTGGATATAGGTTTGAAAATGTCAATAAGGTTACAAAATTGAGCAGAGTATGTGTCTTAAATTATAAAAGCAATGAATTTTTCCTGAGCTTAATTGGCTGATCTGATTTAGCTAAAACTGCATAAAAATGTCATCTTGATGGACATATGGAGCTTGAAAACATCATCTGAACATTTGGCAAATGTAAATGTGAGTTTAAAAAAAAAATCTCAGAATGGAAACAGTTTTTGGATAATGAGATAAAGTTCTGGATCATTCACTGATACATCTGCCCTCAGCTGATCTCTTGCAACGAAGGGAACGCAACGAGAGAGGGCTGGGGGGCACCGGCTGCCTTGGGGTGTCCTCCACTGCTGCCAGCTCTGACTGACACTGGCTTTCAGAAATTTCTGGCTGTTTGAGCTAAGGCCATAACAATGCGACTAAATGCAGTAACATTAGCCCTTAAAAGATGAAGCAGTGTTTGCTGAAGGTGACCTTTTTTTCTGAAAATTAATTGGACATGTTTTACAGTGATGGCAGCACATGCAGTTTTCCTATGTTACGAAAGATTTCATTTTTTTCATTGTGTCTATGTGTCAATGTCCTACATAGAGTATGATCAGTACCAGATTTATGAAACTGTTTGAATGTAGTTATGCTAAATATTTGGTCTTTGACACTGTGAGGGTTTTTTTTGTTTTTATCCTGTGGGTGGGTGGTGGTGTGTAAATGAAAGGAAAAGAAATGTTTTCTCAGACCACCCAAAGAAAAGTTTAAAACTGACTGAAATAGGCGGGCATTTCTGATAATACACGTGTGTCAGTGCTTGGTTAAAATTATGTCACTTAAACAGATTTACATTTTGAACTGTCAAAAACAAAGCGTTTGGGTTCCAGCTAAGTAATTAACCCCTGCCCCCTCTTCCCCAGCCCCAGCTCATCTGGCAGGGTATGTATTCTAGAGGGAGGACCTAATCTGTCTTTTATCCTCTCTAATTGCCCCTATAATTGAATGTATACAACTACACCCATCACAGTGGTTGTGGCTTTATATTCCACTTCAGAAAGACGGCATTACTGAATCACATCTGCCACAGCTAGCATTAGAACTTCAAGTTTAGAGTGAAAATGGGATTTTACTTAAAGTTTGTGGGAAAGAAGAAGAAAGGGCATCTTGGGGTTTTATTGTTATATTACTTTTCCCCAGTTTCCCTTATTTATCCCCTGTAAGCCTGTGGCAGTTGGCGTTGTCCTTGCGCAGATTTGAGTGGCACGACTTTTGGCAATGGCTGCATCAATTCTAACTGCGAATATCTTGTTTGCTACCTGCCCCGCAGCTAACCCTGCTCGCTGGCTTCTCGGGGAAGAAGAGTATCTCGTGTCCACCCATTTATCAGTGTAATCTGTTACTGGCCTTCTCTCATCAGTCGTCTGC
>NW_010525504.1:0-15919 GCF_000687285.1 Phaethon lepturus | reverse complement strand
TCCTGCTTTCCCCCTGCCTGTCAGGCACCGTGGGACCTGGGAGCCCTCCCAGCTTCCTGCGCATCACATTAATTTTTAAGTAGCTGAAAGGGAGAATTATGTAGTGATCCATGGACATCTCTGTGAGATACATTTAATGGATGGCCAGGCTGTCAAGTATTTGAAAGTGATGTAGGAGCAATGTTTCTTGCCAGTTTGAATAAGTATCAGAAAATTGGGATTTGCAGTAAGTGTTGAGGTTCTCAACTTCCCTGGGCGGCAGCTGCCTGCCCGCAAGAGCTCTGGAACCAGAAATTAAACCGTGGCATGGCTGTGCTTGTGAAGATGTCAATATTTGCCTGCTATGTTGATGACAATTTGTAGTTCTTCTTCTAAAATTCCCTAATTAACCACTGACATGTGCCTCTTCATGGGAATTAAATGTTTAATTTTTTAGAAAGAAAGGAAGAAGTATTTCTCAGCCAACTGGGAGGAATTAGCAGCTGTGCCCAAACTCTCTGATATTGCAAAATAGGTTATTGAACTGAAATGGAAAGTCAGATTAAGGCATATAAAAAATTGCATGATAATTTCTTCTTATTGGTGTTACCTGTATGTGATATGCAGCTCCACTGAATCTTTACTCTGCATTTTATGTGGGTGTGTATAAATATGCTGCTTGAGCTGAGTCACGTTTCCTTTGTCCTCACAACCCTTCCTGAGCAATGCAATTAAACAGCTTATGAAGAGTGGTATACTAGTAAAATTTGCTTTAGAACAGTGTTTTAAACACTTGAAAGAGTTTTTTTAGTGTATCTTAGGCCTATACTGTGGCGACATTAAAAATTCACACAGAAAACCATAAGTATTATTAAAAGTAATGTTTTTTTTAATTTTAAAATTAAATTTACTACTGTAAATTGTAATATGTGTGCTAATTGTGTGCTACTCTCGCACTCCTTAAGAACTTTTTCCCTATATACACACCTACTTGGGGTAAGAGGGGAACTTTTAGGATGCTAAGTACCGTCAAATGTTGAGTTAATACCTGAATTTTGGCACCAAAACCGGTACAGACCATTAGTCCATGCTGTGATACACTTCTGATGCTTCTAAACTAGTGATTTTTCTATTTTTTGATAGGTGCCTTATCTTTGCTCCAAAGTGAAAAATAGAGATGGTTGGAAAAGATCTCAGTTGGAATAATTTTCACTAAAAGGAGGAAAATCTTAATGGGGATGGCAGAAAGCCTAATATAGGGTTGTTCCTACCAGATACAGGAAAGTAGTATTGTTAGATTTTCATGGGTAATACATTTACATAAATAAGACATCGTTATAACAGCTACAAAAATAGGACGTCAGGAATCAAGGGAATGGTCAAAATCAAAACTGCCACTTCGCTTCCTTCAGCTTTACATGCAACATCTCAATCTTCTAATGCATGATAGTCTGTCCCAGAGGGAAAGGAGCTTCCACACCTGGCACTAGTGATGCTGCAACCAGCAATCTGGAATTGCCTTTTCAGTAATAAAGGCTCTTAATGAATAAATAGGTACTACTCATTACTCTGTTTCTTACTCTTTATTGTATGCATACTATTTAGAGAACATGCTGATGTAATAAGTAACAGTTATTTTTCCTGTCTTTGATGGATGTACTGTAAATTATCCAGGATGGCTGAAAAATAAAGTCTTGAAACTTGGAAGTTGTTTCTAAGAACGTGTGATGACTTCCAGACTTTTTAGTGAATAAATTGAAATCTTCATCTTTTATTTTCCCAGAAATGTGTCTGAATTAGTTATGATGTACAACACAGCAAAATAAATTTGTAATTTATTTCCTATGTAAAAAGTTTAGACCAAGAATGATTTCTGATTCATTACATTTGCACCACTTTCTGTGTTTTCAATAACATTTTTGGATACAAAGTGACTCAGAAATACTGTAAAATGAGAAAAGCTTAAGGGCAAGTTGTGCTGTTAGTGAGTGATGATACTTCTATCTGGCAGTTCAGTCAGGTTGAATAACAGAAGATTTATGTGATTTATTACCTTACAATTCTGAAATGGTATCTACTAATATAAATGTTTCCATTAAAAGAGAAAGGGAACTTATTAAATGGAGAAGACAATGTTTTATTAATTTTTCTTCTTGGTTTTATACTCTTGTGCCCTGCAGCTCTAGTGCAGCTGCTCTAAGTGCAAATGCAAATACCAGCTTGCTTAATGGGGTAATTAAAGTCAGTGGAGGAAACTTAGGTAACAGATACTTACTAAGTGTAAAACAGATTCAAGCCATACTAAATGATCTATTAAACTGTGGAATTGTCTCCTCAGGATGGAAAGGCATTGCATGCCACTTCTTGAATAGTTCTTTTTCTAAAATAGGATGTGAAAAAAAAAGGCCTTTCCTTAGTTCTACAGGTTCTGAATACTTTTTGTTCATTTTACTCGAGTAGGATAATTTGACATTTTCCCCCATTATCCACCCAGCTTCCCTATAGAGTTAAAAAACAATGTATTGAAATCCTGGCTAGCAGCTGCATTATTAGGAAGACCGTTATGGAAAAACAGTTTTCAGGAAAACTGCTTTGTCTTCAGATTACGTCCAGCTCTGCACAGCTTTGTGTAAAGCATCCTGAATGTAATTGAGGACAGAGTTGAAGAACATGGTGCATTGTATAGTTTAGCGGGAGAAATAAAACGTGCATGTTTAACATGGTCAGAAATCTGTGATTAGGTAATTAAAGATTTTCATGTTCAAAACTACAAACTTTTGAAATGGGACTTTATTTCACTTTTTAAAACAAATATGCAGTGTTCTAGGACAGCTTCCAAAACACTAGGCTTCTCAAATCTTTCCAGTGGTGTATTATTTGGACTACTCACTAGGATTTTTTTCATTTAGTAACAAAGTGTAAAATTCAAGTGTAATCAACAGTATAACCATAGTGTTAAAGTTATAAATATATAGAATTTAATACACATTTGAAAGGAGATTTCTTTACATTTAAGCTGGCTTTGCACTTAAGAGAAATTTATATGGGACAACCTCCTGCATGTTTTAAATGAATCAAATGAAGTTTTGAGAAAAGGTACTGCAGTTTAAACACAGTGTAAATTTTTCTTTTAGTGATGAAGTGGTAGAATGTGGTACTGGAGGTTTTGGAAGGTGAGCCCTGGGTGCATATGACACTTTGTCTTTTTGCAGCTCATACCACATCATTTTAGGTAGGATCCCGCTCGTTTCAGTCCTGAACTACCAATGCTAGTGTCACTCACAGTCTTTCTCCTCGTTCCAATCCTCAATCCTACCTCTTTTCTAAGCTTTTCTGATTCCTTACATAACATTCTAATCTATGAATTTATTTCCATTCCCTGCCATCACGTGCCCTTATGGAGACAGCATTGGGAACACAAGGTGGCTGCTCGCCAGAAAAGTAATTGCCAGCAAGGTCCGTGCTTGGCTGTTGTAGCGATGCTTCTCGTGCTGGCAGGATCACACCTGCGCAGTTAGTCTCACACACAAGGTGGAGTGTAATCGGTGCAATGAAATCTTTGATCAGTGCTCTCCTATTACTGTCTCTGCTGGTTATTGCATGACTTATATTTCTCAAATCTTTACCGTAATTCTAAGTGTTCTTTTCATATTTTGAGTAGGTCATGAGGTAGCTCAGGTGCCAGACAACGTCTACTTGTTAAACTTTGAAGTATTCTAGCTTGAAAGAATGTCATGATAGTCCTTAGGGAATTAATTGTCAGTTGGTTTTTTTTTTAGACTGTGGGTGTTGGGGGCTGGGGGTGTTTGGTTTGGTTTGGTTTTTGAACTGACTTCTTGTTATTCACCACTCCATGAAAAGACACCAGGCAAAACAAACCCCAAATCAGTACCTCAAGCATCACCCTGAGGAATATGTTTCGCTGTAGAATAGCTAGATTAAATTAGTAATAAGCAACTAAAATATGATCTTTCAATGGAAATTATTAATATAAAGCACAGGCATTACTCCCGTAAACTATATGTTTAAGGCTAAAATTTTAATTGCAAAGCCTTCTATACACATTACAGAAACATTCCAAAAGCCATCCTTTTATTTTTATGGAATCTCTAACAATTTTATTTTGTTACTCTAGGAGAAATAGGGTCATGGTTTTCTCTTTCTTTTGGAGAGTCGGGTTGATGGGGGGTGCAAACAGTTAGGTTTTTTCAGTACTGATGCCCTTCTTGTTCGTTATGTTTCATGTGCATTTCTTCCCTATCTCATGGGAAATTTTATGTTGTTTTTTTCTGTTCTCTTTCATGAACACAGAAGGTAAGTCTTCATTTCTTTAAAAAAAGAAAGTCACAGATCTTTTATTTTGGAAGTATTTCTTGCTTACCTAAGCTTATTTATTGAACTGATTCCTCCCTTATAACAAAATTGCTAGTTAAAGTGTTAAATGAATATTAAATGATGCCATTCACTGTCCCCACTTGACAATTTTGCTAAGTTTACTTATTTTCTTCTGCATTTCTCTCCTTGAGTTTGGCCCAAAGGTTCTTCATGAGTGGAAGTAAACTGGTTTTGAAAATCTGTTACAAAAATATTATTTCTGATGTATAAAATCTCATCTTGTAGAAGACCGCAAGATACCTCCAGCCTAACAGTAGTGATTCACAAAGGCATATGTGCTATTGTTAATCCAGAGGAATGAACTGCAGGTACATCTCCTCTGGTCTTATTTCAGCTGGACACACTTCTTGGAACTATGTCACACTGTCATTATATTAAAGCTACATTGTATTGCATGCATGCCCAAAATCTGGTTGGTACATATACTTTTGTTTAATGTGTAGATATTTAATGAATACTTAATTAAGTACATTAAAAAAGGGACTGTTTTTAGTCATGGATAGTATTAGATACTGTAGTTGAAATGTTCCAGCAGCGGGGTTTTTTTTTCTCCTGTCCTTTTTTGTTACTAATTTTTTACCCTCAGGGCTTTGCAGAGGTAAGGTGCTCTTTGACAGCATGGAGGCAGGGCTTACTGTGTACCTGGAGCTAGTGCTTGTCCTGGGTTGCAGCCAGGCACGCCGTTCCCCTGTGGTCCACGGGTGCTGCTTATGCCACCGCCGTGTATTGACCACTGGTGGGTCCTAGCAATACCCACCTCTACACTGGCTGGTTCTTTGTAGTATGCTCTTCCTAAGACCTTTCTGATTCCTATTGTAAAAAAATGAGAATATCATCAGTTTGGGTCTACTATATTGAAGACTTAAAGGTTTGAGTTTTTAAATTCTTTTTGTGTTTCTACCTCATCTCTGGAATCTATGTGCTTCGCCACAGGATTGACTGCTACCATTCCAAAACTCAAAACAATTTCAACTCTCAGTCTTCAAATTAACTCAGAATATTTTTTTCCCCCACAAAGCTCTAGTATCTTTACTGTTTTTAATGTGTCCCCTGACCATCACAACTGAACACATATGAAAAAAACAAAAATTGTACAGGATAACAGTTAAATACTTATAGTAATAATAAAAAAAAGTTTTTGCTTGATAGGACATATTTTTCTATTGAAGTATATTGACTGACACTTCCTGTGTACCTCATCTTTAATTCATTATTTTAAATACGTTGTGTATATCCTCTAAACTATTTCAAGGTTATCTGATAAAGATAAGTGTAGTAAACAGCCAAGCTTTGGTAAGACATGTGAAGAAGTCCCTGGTGAAATTCTAAATAGAAGTTTAACATCCCACATTAGCAATAAAAATATGAAGAAAAATGCATCGACTGGGTTAAAGAACTGTTAATGGTCACACTGCAAAAAGAAATAACTGGGATCAATATTGAATTGCGTTGTTTCTGTTGAAACACCCCTGCTTTAGTAAACACTGATATTTTATATTTTACATAGTAGCCTGACTTTAATTTTCAAAACCAGTGCCCATGAAACTTGCAGTTGATAACTTGTTTTTTAGAGTGGCAGAACAGAATAGTCCTTGGAATAATCTGGAGTTGTTGGTAATAATGGATTTATGGAGGTAAAGTATGACTTGGTTGAACAACAGTCAAAATGATGCATCTAGAAACAAGAAGTGCAGGCCATGTTTTCATAAAGATCCTGGATCCTTGACTGGGGAAAGCACTGACTCTAGAGAGAACTTAGGGAGTCAGAGCAGAAAAAGTAACTCCTCAAGAGCTCCCATTTTGACAGAGATTAGTTCAGTCTCTGGCTATGAAATACAGCAGGAAAGACTAGTAGCTGGTATTTAGGAGAAAGACTAAAAGACTTGTTCTTCAATCTGTGAAATCGATACTGGAAGAATTCATAGTGATTGATGTTGATAGTTTAAAAAGGTGCAGAAGATCAGGAGAAGGTACGGAAAAATGTCACAAATATTGCTTGAAATTTTTCAAAAAAACCTGGTTTTTTTCATCAACAACAACCTTAAGTATTACTATGTGTAAGACGCAGAAATCCCTTCAGAGGGGGAATAAATATTGGGTGCTAAAAATATTCTGTTAAAGTAGATATATTTCTGAAAGACACACATTAGAGAATGTGTGACATTTACTGATTTGGAATAATCTGGGGGAGTTTAAGGTTTTGTAATAACTCAGCAAAATCTTCTGACCCTGTGAACCCTAGGAACCTGTGAAACTCTAGGGAAACTGTTATTTTGCATGTAGTCAGATATGCTGTGTGAAGAGTAAAAGTATCTCACTATAGTCCAACTCTGTTGTGGTGGACACAGATAAGCAAGGTTGAGATTCCATAATGCTGGCATCTCTTCACTTTGAGGTGTTTGATTTTTGGTTATTTGATAATTATTTCAATATTATTATTGTCTTTTGAAAAGTTGGAGTTTTTTGGGAGGTGGGGGGAGTTGTAGAAAAGTTATAGGCCAGCTTTTGGTGATCAAGACAGGTCCATCACTGACAAGTATCTTGCAGTATCCACTCTAGTCTATGGTCATCAGCAAGAACCTAGGGTGTGGTGACAGACACTTCAGTTAACACAGTAAAAGTCACTGCCTTGCCAGATGCTGATATACACATATGTAGCCAAGCCTCCAGCTCTCGAACCTGCATTCCAGACTGGCTTTGGAGCATGTTTGCTTGGTTGTGGCACCCATGTTTTTTGGGCTGCAGAGCTGCTTGCATCAGAGTATCCCGGAAACTTGGACCTATTATCAGTTTGTTTCAGCCCATAGTTGAAGATAGCTGTGCCACCACTGGGAGAGGTATATAGATAGAAAATGAGCTGTTCTAGCAGCATTTTATTGTTATTAGCAGGTTGTAGAGGCTATTCTGTTCTTTGCCTACCCAGATCTCTACTTTTGTGTGTGTCATACTGGAAGCATAGAAAAGGTTCAAGGTGACCTGTGTTGGAAACAATTACCTGTTTATGGCCTGAGTTTTGTAAATATTTCCCAGACCAAATAAATGATTGTCTGATAAGAAAATGTGTGAAGAGCATAAGAACAGGAAATACACTTGCTTATGAATGGAAATGTTAAAGAACTTTAATTGCCATATAAATAAATGTCAATTTTTTTTTGTTTGTTTTTGCTTTTAATTGTTGCAGAAGGAAGCAACATACTCCAAATCTGGAAGCCAGAGAACATGGGTTTAATCTAATTTATATATCCGTAGTTGAGTAGGTAACATGACACTTGTATATTCAAAGAGCATTCTGATGTTTTAGGGCAGGATTCATCTGACTGGTTTTAGATACACACTTCCAGGCAAGATAAATGGTATCTTATTGACTAGATCTTTATTGACTGTAATGAAGTATAGCTGGAATGTAGATAACAACAACGGACACTGATGAATCCTATTCAAGATATGTACTGGAGAACTCCCACAGGCAGTGCGATACTGCACATTTCCATCAAAATGCATGTACTTTCTGAAGTAGTTGCAAGAAAATTATATCCTTTCTTTCCAGCACAGCAATAGGAAAGCTCAAGTACTTGATTAATAGAGAAAAAAAATCCAAATGCTTTGTATGGTTGACTGATTTATGCTGAACAGTGCTTTTTATCTTTGAACTCTTGGATTGCAGGCCAGACTGGATTGTGTAACTTTTCCTATGTTTCAGAACATTCTGTGCGGATGTGATTGAACAGATATGTACAAGAAAGTTTTCTTTCAGACAAAAACCAGACAGACTTCTCCAGCTGTTGCCTATGCTGGATACAATGAATACAGTCTTGGGAATTGACCCCAGCCCTCATAAAATCGCACTAACCTTTAGCTGGTGGTTTGGAGCCAGGGGAGAAAAGTTCTGACCCATTTTCCTCAGCTTTCTCCCCTTAAGAATGCTAAGTACTTTACTCAAGTTTGCTTTATGTATTTGTTCATATACCTTTCTACGCAGATATTGAGGCTTATTTATGTACTTCAAAGAAATAATTTTACAGGAATTATGAATATTTTTAAGTGATGCCAACATACTCAGAGTAAATGAGACATTGTTCCTTTGACTTTTGTTGTTAGAGTTGCTCAATAAACTAGTTAACTTCTGAAAGGACTTTTTCTGTTTCATTTTTCATTTTAATGTTGCTTGGGTATTGACATTTGGTGAATTTATATTTTTTAGTGAAAATACAGAGAACTTTTATATGGCTTGAAGTGTTAATGCCATGTATATGCAATATATTAAAACAATAGATCTTTGGTGAAAGTGAGTGATGGGATGTTGGTAACTGCCAGAAGTACTGTGTTTTTACATCCACTGGCAAGTAGACTTCTGTATCTTTTAAAACTTGTAGTCAACAAACTTACTCTGAATTGAAGAGAAATTGTAAAAATGCATGGAGGAAAGTCGTACAATGGCCTTCTCATTTGGTCTTGGAACAAGGAAATGAATTTTTTTCTTTATAGTCATATTGAAGTGTCTGTCCTTTCTAATTTTGCGGAGTATATAATTGTTGAGAAAGTTCAAAATGTAGAACTGAAGCAGTTGAGAGAATACTTATCCATTTAAACTACAAGACATAATGCTGATGGACTGGTTAGGGGTGTGAATGTTTGTCTTAATGTGTGATGATTCCACCTGTGCCGAGTCCTTTTTAATATCTTCTGGCCACAGTTAACTGTAAAATATCCATGCCAGCCAGTGAAAGAGAGAACTTTAAAATTCAAGGATAATAATTTCTGTTGTTTTCTACTCTTTTGATGAATAGAGTAAAAGAATGTAAACCCCAAGTGATCAGGCACGACTTGAATCAGTTGGGTTCCCTCTGTGTCTTTGAAACACTCATTTTAACAGCCTGAGCCCCTTTGTTGTTGTGTGAGATGTAATAATTGATTTAATATTTTAGATAAGTTTTTAGTGATATGTCAGAGAGTAAAGGAAACTTCTTCAGTGCTGTATCAAGATACGTATTTTAAATAGTGCCTCCTGATCCATGGCAAGTCCATGAAAATTCTGTTTTGAAAACTAGTTAGCAGTGATAGCACTTCTTGTTACTGAATCAGCTCATGTTTCTATTCAGAACAGTAACTGGTAGGGAAAAAAAAGTATCTATTTGGGAAATTAAATTGCTTAAATGCTGTAGTATAATGCAGTTTCTTAGTTATTCTGGTCCCAGTTTTATATGGTTTCTGTTGGATTTTGCAAAGCCTATGCTTCTTCCAGACTTTGCAAGAGTGCCGAGTTCCTGAAACTTTACTTGCTGTAAATACTAGAAACACATGTGTATGCACAGAAGGTGGTTTGGGACGAGATTTGCATGCCTAAATGTTGCACCACTGGATCTATTTAATCTTCCATTACAAATGAATAGCCGTCCTGCCATTAAAGGGAACGCGTCATGTCATGTATTTTGGCAAAAGTTTCCATCCTATCTGCGGCAGGAAGTTTGAAGGGGGCAAAGTGTTTGGTAGTGCAACCAGAGCTGCCAAGTGCTTTGTGTTTTCTGGGACACAGCTGCACCCGGCAGCTCTGAGACACCCAGCTCAGCTGGCCTGTCTTCTGCCGGGCTGGGGAACGGCCTGCAGCTGCAGTCGCTCACTGCTGGGGATATCGGCTCTTGCTGTAGGGATCTGCTCCTGGTACACGACTGGCCTGAGGTGTTCATCGAAGCATGCTGTCTGGTGGTCTGCTATGTCAGTGTCACCCTCAGACACTGACACGTGTCCTAAAAGTCATCACATGTAGCCCGCTTGCTCCCCAGTGCCTTCTTCGGTGGCCAGGCCACCGCAGCTCCCACTGTGCCACACCGCCCTTCCTCACAACTCATGGTCGGAAAGTTGTGCTTTTAAGCACTGTGTTTCTAAACACACATGTAAAGTGGTTAAGTATGCATAAGATAACGCTAAGGTTTTGTAAAGAGCTGAAATGGTTTAGGGAACATGGTGGTGCTGGATTAATGGTTGGACTTGATGATCTTGAAGGTCCTTTCCAACCTTAGTGATTCTTTGATTCTGTGATTCTGTGAAAATTGGGGTGAAGGCCCAATAGAGGTGGAGAATGTGTTTTTGGAAGGATTTAACTCAAAACTTTTAACTGAAAAACTCAAGGAAGTGTAAACAAACAAAAAGATTTCTGTAGAAATTTTATTGTATATTCTGAATTAGCATCTTCATGTTATGTCTGTAGCATATGCTTTAAATTATTTTTGTAAGCTTCATTTATTGTTTTGCCGGTTTTTGGAATAAGGCAGCTACAGACTGACGGACAAGCGAGCAGTAATTAGCATCTTCATGTTATGTCTGTAGCATATGCTTTACATTATTTTTGTAAGCTTCATTTATTGTTTTGCCAGTTTTTGGAATAAGGAGCTACAGACTGACGGACAAGCGAGTAGTAATTTTAAGCTTTTATCTATATTCATACATTAGCAGTTGTTGAGAATACCACTTCCCAGCACACTTTTTAGAAGGATCCTATTTCAGATAATGTTTCTTTTTATTTGGTCTTCAGTGATTAGCCTTGGCTTCTGTATCTGCCAACTAGCCTCTCTGAGAAGCTCAGATATAGCAAACATGCTTTTATATATATTTTTCAGGGGAATAACCAGGAATCTTAGATAAATAAATTTCCTCAAAATACAAGGTAGATTAAAAAAAGCCTTTAACTATAATGAAAGCTATTGTACAAAATTAGTCTGTAATTAATCTCAGATGTCTCTTGTACAGCTAAATACTTTTTTTGTCTTGAAGTCTATTATGTGCGTATAAACACACATATATATTTAATTTAAGCATTCAGTTATCTTATTTTTGCTTCCTTTGATAATACTGAGTGGCTTCCTCTTATTATACTTCACACATTAGCTTCATCCTTTTTTTTCTGTTTTCCTGCATGAAAAAAGACCATGTGCACAGTATGATAACTGAATGTTGGTAAGAAATGTGTACATAGGTGCTAATAATGAAATGAAATCTTTCTCGTTCTCAGTATATAGTTTACTTGGACTATAAATTAACTGAAGCACTGATAATTCTGTGGAACTTCTGGGTTTTAGATGACAAATCCATCTTAGTTTCTTTTTGATTTGTATTCTGTGTACAATTATTGCATGACTTGGTGCTCATCTCCATTTTTTCTGTGACAAAATCATAGAAGACAGAACTACAAATGCACGTTCCATCACTAGCAAGAAATGTCTTTATGGAGTTTGATTTCTTTTTAGTGGGTTTTTCCCCTGTAGCTCTTCTAATAAATTGTCTGATAATGTGTTCTTTTTTTACTTTTTATCAGTAATTTGAAGTGTCAGTCTGTCTTTCAGGATTAGGACACATGTTCCATTAACTTTCGTGTCTCCCAGCAGTCTTAATAATGGAATTATAGATATTGAAATAACAATGAGAGATAAGAGTGAGAAATCTCCAAGAATGTCTTGTACTAACATAATGCCACACTTGAACAGTCTTATATTTTTCTGACACTGTAAACTAAAAAAACCCAAAAGTCTTGGTAGAATGATGGATTTATAGAATTCCAGTCTTTTTTACTGGAATTGTGCTTTTCCAGCACAATTTACATGTGCTCTCATGTATTAATGGAACTGTTTATAGGTTATAGAGGTAAGTAATAACTTAAGGTTACAGTACTAGTACTTCTAAGGCATTAATAAGAGTTGTAAGCAGTCAATAGAGCTATGTTTTTGCTTAGAACTCTCACGTGTTGTATAAAAAACATTTGCCTAAAATACTTCTAGCGACCTTGTCCAGGAGATTTCACAACAGTGAATTTGAATTTATTCACAACCCTTTATTATTACACAGAAAACAATAGAAGCTACTCACATATGAATTTCTTAAACTGTAACCTACAGTTTCAAACTATTGAAGACTGAAAGATTACTAAAATTATTTCTCTATGTGTCATCAGCATAGAGAATGTTGAAATGTTCTGTTACAATGTAGAATAATTAGAATTCTTGGGTTTACAAACAAGGTGTCTAAATTATACAACTATCCTCAGTAAACCTAAACTATAATGTAGTGCAAAGTCATGGATACTGAAGAGCAGCACTGACTGGTGCAAACCATCTGTCTTTTCTGTGAAGTTTGATCTTTTAACAGCTACTTAGGTTCTATATCAAGATGTTGAAAAATAATAATTAAAAAAAAAAAGAAGCAGCTTAAGTCCTATTTTGAGAATTCGGTTATTCCTATAGAAAACTAACACTAAGTTTACTGTTGGTGCGCAAGTCTGCGCAAGCTTGTCCCATCACTGTAAAACACTGGTAGTCTGCACAACGCAGTAATGGAGGCTTTCTGGTCTTCAAAATATTTCTTGAAAATATGCAAAAGTACTTTTCAAGCTTAAAGAGTTGTCATTTACTCTTTACTGGGAGAAGAGTTGGTGAATGAGTGCAGCCTTGTGCAAGAGATCTCAAAGAAAAATTTCTGGTGTCGGAAATACCTATGAGAGTCATTTATGAGTATTGGAAAGATGTATATCTCTGTTCAATAAGAGGTCACTGAAGAAGACCCTGAGATAAATGATAGAACAGTTAGTGTTATGGGAAGAAAAATATGCAAACAGAAGAGATAGCATTTGAACAAGTGTGCCAGTACTTTGTTCTAAATTAAATAAATGCATAAAAAAGTTAAGCTTTGGACAACCTGGGTTTTGGTTTGTTTTTTTTTTCCTACAAAAAACATTAAAACCCTGAACTTCCACAAGACAGCAAGCTAGCTGTTGATTTTGCAAACATAGTTTATAGTTGCTGATCATCAATGAACTACAGAGTCCAAAAGTAAGTTTTCTGAGAATTGGATTTCAGAAAGAAAATATTTGATATGTATTCAGATTAATCTTGCTAATAATTGAACATTCTTTCTACCCTCAGAGTACATTGTAATAACTCAGTAAATTTTAAAATCCTATGATAACAAATATGAAGTGGTTACCTAAAAATTTCACCCTCTTTAGTCAAAATAACTAAGAATAACCAATACTGTAAGGTACTTATGAGGTGTTCCACAAAAATAAGGTTGTTTCAACCATTGTTTTCGTAATTTTTCCTCATGAACTTTTTATTTTTAGAGCAATATTTTTATTTTATTATTCCTTGTAAAAATCAGTTCCAGAGTCTTGTCAAACTGATCAGCCTTGAGACATGATGGTAGATTAGCTCAGTTTAGTACAACACAGCTTTTCTGCTGTGGGCTGCATATGTTCATAGTTACTTGAGCTTGCTGGGTACTAGAGCCAATATGTAAGCAGTGTGCTTAAACACACCATGTTTGCCTCAATGTGGATAAAACAGGTCAAATTCTGATGTTTACTGTGTCTTCTTTTAAAAAAGCATCCTACCTTCCTGCTTCAGACAAACCAAAAATATTTCAGTTTTTAAAAATATATTTCATAATCTTTGCTAATGTGGGGAGAACAGCTTCATCTTCAAGCTTATTTTAATAGGTGAAAAATGTGTTTTGTGCATTTCTCTAGTTCCGTTACATCAAATGAAAAAAATGTTTTGTTCTGCCTTACATTAGAAAAAGTAATGTGCATATTCAGCTCTGTTGTTTATTACTCTAGAAGTTCAGGCTTGCCTACTACATGCAGGAATGACCGCACTTATTTGGGTGTGATAGGTGAATACACACCGACTTAATTATATGCACGTTTTTGCATATAACAGAACTACAAACTGTTCTGTTTTTGTAGGGCTTTGAAAATTAGGGGCAGATGGGTCGGATTGCTGCCAGGGTAATAAAACCTTTCACTGCCCCAATGGCATAGCTAAGGCAAAAAGTTGTCCTTAGCTGGAGAGTACTGTAAAGGTACATATGTAAGTGTTGTGATGTCCTGCTTCATAAAGCCAGGTGCAACTATGCAACCTTGTGTTAGTGTAATAGCAAAGAAGAAGCAGAAGCTGGAAGCCAGAGCAGTCCTAGAGTAACCCAGCCTGCACATTGGTCTGACTGATCTTGGAGGTCTTAGCGTGGCCAGAACTGCTCTGCTTATTTATAAAGGGGCATACCTTTGTGGCTTCACTATTGAAGAAATATACAGTCAGCTCTAATGAAAACTATTGGTCTCAGAAATTACATGCACTGAGTGAATGCTAGTCATAAAAGCACTTTCTGTCAGCATATGAAAATATTGTTTGTTTGTGCTGAAAATAATTGTATTCCAGATGTTTTGTATGCATAACAAACATCATATTTATTTATGTGTGCTGAAAATAGCTGTTTGACAACATATTTTGTAGATAAATACATAGTAAACCTAGCTACTCTTTCCCCCATAGTGTATCACAGATGGAGTAAATGGGGCTGTAACTCCCCTGGGTTTTTAAAAATGCTCTGCCTTAGTTCAGATGCTGTGGCTGCATCATTGCCTCAGTGCTGAAAGTGTCTGACTCAGTCTGGCATGCTGGATGCAAAGCCCTGCTAGATTAAACTGATAGCTTTTCTTAAAATCTCTTTATGGATTGTTAATCACCAAAACAGAGACTATAATGTACTGCAAATATTTACGGGACTGCAAGTGCTATCATACCTGGATAATCTGGTAGCTTTGAAAGGCAGTGGTGAGCAGCTACTCTGAACTGGTGAGCAGTTATTCTGAATTAAGAACCAGCTAAAATGTAGAATTAGTAACTGTAACAATAGCTTTGACTTCTGTAATTAAAATTCTTCTCTGTCAACCTGC
Source organism: Phaethon lepturus (assembly GCF_000687285.1). Classification (NCBI taxonomy): domain Eukaryota; kingdom Metazoa; phylum Chordata; class Aves; order Phaethontiformes; family Phaethontidae; genus Phaethon; species Phaethon lepturus. The sequence continues at coordinate 825 of NW_010525504.1, read as the reverse complement.
AGAAGTATCTCTCCCTGGAGTTCAAGGAAAGATTTTAGGATTTGCTCTTAAAATGATTATTTTTAAATGACAGGGAAAATGATTGAAGTGAATAAAAGCTTTGTCTGCAGATACTTTGTAAGTGTTGAATTTCCCTTTCTATGTATTTTGGAACACAGAATACGGTTGGAATTCATGAAATTCTGTCTGCTTGTACACTCACCTCCTTTATTTTTTCTACAAACTAATATGTATGTGGAAATGTTTTAAAGATTTTTTTTTTTCTGCATATCCGCCCCCCCCTTTTCTTTTTTTACAGTGTGCTTTTTTTCCCCCTTAATTGTGGGTTGGTGTCTTGTTACTTACATAAGCTGATGTAATAAAATTTCGATAACCTCTCTTTTAATTCAGTTGAAGGGTTTGTTTCCTGACAAAGGATTTGTTTTGAAAACTTGAATCTTACCCTCTCTTCACCCAATGACAAATACATAGAGGAAGTTAATGTGCTAATCTTCCTGGAAAGCGTATGTAACAGGAAATGGGGGCTATATTTAATGCAGGAAAGGAAAGTATTAACTGGAACAGGACGCTGATGAACCTAATTACCATACAGAATTAACTTATCATTCTATAAGCTAAATTATACCCGGGAGGTATCTATAGAAGAAGTGCAAATTGTGACATATAGTTAAGATACGTGTTTTGCTAATATAACTCATAGGTTGTATGAATGTATTGTGTTACTTTGATAGTGCCTGAATTGTAGTGTGGACTGAAATGTCTTGAAAATTTTCCCTTCATTTATAAATTTTAACGTGCACAAAAAAACACATTTCCATTTTTATT
>NW_010525503.1:447-792 GCF_000687285.1 Phaethon lepturus | reverse complement strand
CCTACCTTGTTTCTTGCTCTCTTAGGTACCATAGGAACAATGGCCATCAAGCCTGGCTCCAGAATGAGTGGGTGAACAGAACATCAGAGCGCTTCTGAAGCAAGGGGTTCTGTGGAAGAGCTTGGCATTTGCAATGTGATGCTTACTGCCACCACAAATTGTTGTGGTTTTTTTGTATTGCAGATGATGAAGGGGGACCTGGTGACTACAGCAACATCACGGTTAGCTGATGTGTGTGTGTTTGTTGAGGATGGGTTCAAAAACCCTTCCCTCTGAAAGCTAAGTTGAGGGACCGGGGCTGGGGAGGGGCTGGGGGGAGGGGGCAAGGTTGGGGATTGCAGCGAG
>NW_010525503.1:0-326 GCF_000687285.1 Phaethon lepturus | reverse complement strand
TGTCCCAGCCTGTGTCTGTTGTGTAGTCTGTATTTTGTGTCTTAGGCCTTCCTCGGGTCTTGATGTTGTCGCACCGCTCTGCCCTCAAGGGGCACGGCATGCATCTCAGGCACCATCATTAGGGTCTCGAATGCCCGTACTCATTGGCGTAGTGCCAACAGGGTGCTGCTTTTCTTGCGTAACAAGCTTAAAGTGTCTGTCGGTCCGGCATCTCAGAAGGTTCCTCTTGGTCCTCTTCTTGTGAGGGGCCTTCCAGGCCGGGTGAGCCACTCTGCTCTCCAGGCAACCCTTTTCACAGACTGGGACTTCTTCCCTGCATCCTTATG
>NW_010525502.1:138172-142248 GCF_000687285.1 Phaethon lepturus | reverse complement strand
TGAAGGTCCTTTCCAACCTGGTGATTCTGTGTGATTCAGTATATGGAACTATGTGATGCAAACTGCTGCGGAGTCTCATTTGGAGTACATCAACACTGTCTGATTTCATAGGGCATGCTCATTTGCAGTAACTGCAGATAGGGACTTCACTGTGCAGAGATGAAATTGTGGGATGAAATTCAACCCTGGAGTAATATTTTTCAACACTTTACATTTTGGCATCCATCAAAAGAGAGTGAACAGTCATAGAGAGAAAAGCCAATTAGAAAAATGGGATTTGGGTGTAAGTGCCCCCACCTCATACCCTAGCATTGGCTCATTACTATCCATTACTCTAAGGAAAACTGAGTGACTTCAAGGTCACTTCAGCACATGTAATATACAGACTCCAGATTAAATGCTGGATGGCAGTTTCAGACAGATTGGAGAATGTACCAGTGTGCCAATTGTGCCTTGTCCTTTTCCAAGTTTGGTGTCATTGAGAACAGTTTAGCTTCATTTATTAAAGGCTTTGAAATAGATCACATTGCAGTTCACTTCCAAAGTTCCAGCACCTGCCTAAAGTGAGCTTCCTGCCCCTGCTTGCCTCTTGGATTTGCTTATGCCAGCAAAGTTGAAGTTAACGATGTCAACATCATCATAAAACAAAAAGTGGTGGCAACACTCCTTCACTATACTTTGTAATTTAAACTTGGATGTCTATAACTCACTGCATCACTAACCATAGAACAAAAATATGTTCCTGGTATTGCATGTGAGTTATGTCTGCTTTGACTAATAGCCATAATGGCAGAAAGAATTTTGACTGTAAAATGAGGTGCTTGTGGTGGGAGCTCTGCCAGCATACCAAATCGAGCGGGAGGTCTGAGTGCAGCGTAAACTGGTGTTCCATATGCTCGAGAGACTTTTGGAATCAGCCCAGCCTACATATGCTTCTGTTGGCAAGCTCTCGAACAGAAAGGAAGATATTGTCCTCACCCTACCTAACATACCTCCCACTCATTTGAAATGCTCATTTGCAAATGGAGAGCATGGAAATATGAAAATGATAATGGCACAAACTCAATCTTGCTACAGCTGGATAGCAGAAAAAAAAAAATCATCGAATAGATTTGATGTAGGACATTGGTAAAAAAGCATCTGAGATTTCTCCTACCCATAACCTGTGGAGAAAAACTTTTGCTATTGTACTAAGGTGCACAGACTTCACTAGCCAGTCTGTGGAACTGTAGTTTGCTGGAAGATGGTCTGGTGAATAAAACACTCAAAACAATATCATCTTCCCTGCTTATCTGTGATTGCAGTGAAAAAGCTGTAGTACAAAATGGTCCAAGTTAAGGCGAGAAAGAGGATAAAAAAATACAGAGAGGGGATTTTAGGCATGTAGCAGAGAAGAAATGGGAGAGAAAGAATCCCTGGATAGAGGGATTTGGAGAGATTAGGCAGCAGAGTGGTGGGTAGGGGAAGAAATGATGGAGCAAGCTTATTACATTTTCAGGTTCTCTACTGGGCTGCTGTAATTTGCCATCTACATTGTGAACCAGGTGTAACTGTTCTGTCCTCCTCCCTTTTGAAATTAATTCTCATGTGTCCCAATGTCATTATTCCTTTTTTCTTCAGTATCACCATTGGCAGCTTTTTCAGTTGTGTGAATGCCAGGCATGTGTAGATGTGTATTCTTGACTTGCTCTGAAATTCCCTACTTTCCCCTTTGCTCCACAGAGATAGAGTCTGCATGTAAAAGAGCTGTGGGGACAATGGTGGGTAGAGCTCTAATGAGTAATGCTATCTTGACACAAGCGGCACAGATCAGCCACAGAAACATCCTAGAGTAAATACTTTGAAAAGCAACATCTGAGCTGGAATGGCACTTACTCAGTATTGATTCCTAGACAGTCCCCACCTTTGCCTTTTCAAATATTTCTGAAATAGTAGGTTGAGGCAAGTGATAGACAGTTCTTCTGTGGGCCTAGCCCATCACGTCTCTGACACTCCTGGTACAGGTGGCTAGGAAGGAAGTGATGACTATCAACTCACTCCACAGATATTCTTATTACTGATATATACCAAGAACTTGATTGCTTCTCCTCTTCCTCTGCTGCCATACTGCCTTGCTGATGATTTGCAGGGGAATGGTAGGAAGCTTTTATGGTACATATGATTTGCAACACAAACCTTACAAATATATTCTCTGAGGCTTTTCAATGCTGACCTCAAGACACTGAATGCAGTTGTATTTCCACTTTCAGCAATGGTGTTACCTGCCATAGAAAATGTCTATTTTATTCTCTTGCTCCCTGCTTACTCTTGTGCCTTGTACCCATCACAAAGCCCCTTTCCCCTGCCTTCCTTACATAGGTGTAATTGCCATTTACTAGGAGTTTGACAGAGTAAAGTTTAAAGAGTTTGGCTCCTAGTTCTCTTATGTAATCCTTCTCAAGCCTTTAATTTACCAACCTCTTCTTTCCTACATGTCTTTGCTGCTGAAAGGTGGTTAAATAGCAAGAGTGGGAAGAGTTTTGCCACATGGCGAATGCCTAAATTTCACAAGCTTCAGTCTTTTGATGGTAATTTTGGGTGAATTTAACTGAATACCCTCTATTTCTGTTGAAAAGAACATCAAAATATGTAACTTACTAAAAAAACCCTCAAACCTCTGTTGTCTTAAAGACAATGGATATATTGAGAAAATCTTTTAGTACAAAAATTGACTAAAATTTGATGAGAACCCCAACAGAGGGCAATTCCAATTGTGAAAAGACTTTAAACACTGTTGTTGCAGATCTAGTGAAACTTAAATGTTTGATATATCTTCAAAAATCATGTGACTCTCCACATCGGTTTCTTGGGCATCACAGTAACTCAGCTATTTATCATCACAGCTCTCCTATGAAATGCAGTTATCACCATAGCATAAGTGGCAATGTAAGGCACAAAAAGATCAAAGGAGAGGTCTGTAAATCTGATGAGTTTCCTTTAGATTTGGTTGGTGTGGGAAAGAGGGTGATCCTCCAGTCATCTAGCATTACTGATATGAATAGCTGTGCTGGAAGAATGATTCCGAGTAATAACATTAAATGTGTATGTATGTGTTTATGGCATTGGGCCCTGTGCCAGAAGTGGTTGGGGAGGTTGGTGCATTTTGTAAACCACCTTCAGTGACACTTAAATTTTCTTTTAACAACTAGAATGGAATGACCAAAGCTGCATTTACTTGAAACAACTCAAAAATAGTTGTTTAACTGTTTTCATGGAAAAAGATAGGCTGTTAATTTTTCTGTGAAGAATCTTTTTTCTCTTTTTTTTAGTATTTATTTTTATTGGAATAAAAAAAAGTTTTTGCAATTAAAATGGCTCTGAGAAAGCAGAGAGCTATTTCTGTGAGTTTCCTGCAAACAGCAGTGAATCTGGCTTTGAACCATCTCTAATGTAATTGCTGCTGCTTTGTGGTTTTTTTTCTTTTATTTATACCTCTAACAATTAGGAATTGGAGAAATCTTGGGTTCTTGAGACTGGCCTCTTAATCATAAGATGGGAGTGTGTGTGTATGTGTACATATATATGCATATGTGTACGCACAGACATATATACATAAAGTCCTCCTACTCACTACTGCCTCTTCCCTCTTTATACTTTGCCCTTATTTGTCCTTTTCTTCAGAAAAAATAAAAACGAAGCCATTTGGAGCTTCATAACTCATCCACTCAAAAGCAGAAGGCTTTGGCCTGCTGTTCCTCCTCCTACCCACTGCCTGAGACTTCCCATTTTGGGAGTGAGACACGCAAACATATGTCACACAGAAGTGGCATAAATACCATATGCAAACAGATTCTTCTGTGTGGGTGGCAAGTAGAAAACCAGCTTCTGGCACCAAAAAACACCACCCCAGTCCTTTGGAAAATTCTAAGTAAGAAAAATTGCACCAGGTGAGGGGAGCATCCAATAAAATGCAGCTCTGTAGGTTTTGCATCCTGAGTAGAACTGAGGGATTCTTCTGGAGTTTGGGGGTTTTCAAACCTCCTGAACCATCGCTGAATTTCACAGGGTCTGCAAAACCAGTTCAAATCCATGCTATA
>NW_010525502.1:100855-138141 GCF_000687285.1 Phaethon lepturus | reverse complement strand
TTTCCCTGAACTTATAAACCCTTGTGGTTTCCAAGGACAATTCAATGTAAAAGGAAAAAACACTAGCTAATGGGAGACCTTCATTGAATTAGGATGGAAGGGCAAACAAGAAAAAAAGGCTGGCATGAGTTTATGGCCTGTGTATACATGAGATTTATACTGACAAGCAGACTTATCCCTGCTGGCATGAATCCCAGAAACCACAGTGGCTGGCAAGTCTGCCCAGAAATGGATTGCACCAATAGTGCGAAATGCCTGTTCCCCCATCTCATGGGGAGAGCTCAAAACATGGTAACTGCTGAGTAATGGGATTTGGCTGAAGAAATTAAAAATGACGCCTTCCCAAGGGAGAGGGATGGGGGATATTTGCAGTAGCAGATTCAAGCTGTCAAATCTTTTTCTTAATTTGAAAGTTTTCTTTACTCTTTCTTGCCATCTTTCTATGCTCTATCAGCAATTTTCATCCTACTTGCTCATTGCTAATCTGCTTTCAGACTTTACATTTTTTTCTTTTTCCAGCTCTCTTCCAGGCACCCTAAGTCATAACCTCTCCTAACCATGACAACAGCCCTGCATTAGCTTTGTATCCCACAACATCAGCAGGTTTAAAATGGATCAGCCTTGTTGGGAATGGAAAACTTTATTATGGGAGATTTCAGGGTATTTTTTTTTCTCCTTTCTTTTCATGTCTAAATGTATCATCTGGATCTGGGTTTATAGCTTCAAATTCCCTGTTGATTTCTCAGGCTGTTATGTTTTAAAACAAACCTAAAAAGCCACATCAAATAAAACGCCCAACAAACAAACCCCACACCACAAAACACCCCTGTACTAAATACTGCAATGGTTTCTAACACTTATTTTTTTATTATTCTCTTTTCAGAGAGATTAGGAAAAAATAACTTTAAAAGTAGAAGTGTAGAAATCATAATTTTAGTAAGAATATTGAAGTTAGATGTGAAATTGTGCCTTCAATGAATATTATGTCAGCACTCATACTAAAGGAGAATATCAGGCAACCCCTTCTTGTACACAAAGTGCTAGATTTACTCAGTTGTTCTCACTCCACTTGAAATGCCTCCATCTTGCACTGCTTGCCTGTAACTCTGGATTCATCAGATATGAGTTCAGGGGTAAGAGAAGTGCTGTCATACTACACTCTAGCTGAGGGTCCCCCTTCAAGTGGACCCCTAAATTCAGTAAGACCTGTTTGAAAAGTGTGTTCCACTGGCAAGAAGGCAGTACTGGCATTCCTCTCCTAGCACCTGGATATGATTTTGCTCAATCTCTAATTTTGTCACCAACTTTCTGTAAAAGTGCTGAAAGTAGACTAGCTCCTGATCAGAGGTGAATTTTGCAGAGCCATTGATCCCTTTCTGCATGAACTGAGGATCAAGCTTCTTAGGTGTGTAGCTAGGGACTTTGAAGATTTTTAACAAAAGAGAAAGTTTACTTGCAGGCTCTTGCAACTAAAATTTTTCTTTCTCTTTCCCTCACACTCTTCCCATGACCACAGGTATAATATTTCACGTATTTTTTCATTGAATAACATGTTGTTGTTTCTTCTGTTTAGACTGAAGAAAAATAGTGGGAAGTCTCTTGTCTTTGCTAGATTTTCAGTAGTTGGTGATATTTCCGAAGTTCAGCAGACAACAAGAAGGTACAATTAATTCTTCCAGAATTTGGACAGCTTGGAAATCTCCTGCTGCCCTCTGTCAAGCACAGCACTATGTGTTCTATCTTTCTCGCTGCCTTCTGTTTCAGCCCTATCACAGTTGCCTGCCTGCTCCTCTGCAACCATGTGAAGCGACTAAGAGTTAAATGTTGCATAGGTGACAATAATCTTTATTTACAAGCTTCGAAGTCAGAGCACAGATGACATTTATTTGTAGGATATTAAGAAAAAGATCTCAGAAGTGGGGTAGAGCATGAAGAATAAGTCAGTCTCATCTCAAATGCATAAAGAGACCTTGCTAATCAAGGTGTAGCCCATAGAATAAAAAATGCTATGTGGAGAAAAAAAAAAAGCTGTTAACACGCTCTAGGCCGTGCTCCACATGCTGTTCTTTTCACATGGTGCATATATCCAGGCCCTTCCACAGCATTATGACTGAATCTTAAATCTGTGGTCCAGTCCTATATACTTGGAAAATGCTGTATTTTTGTTTATTCTCACCTGTCTGCTTTCCTGGTACTCTTTGAACTCACGCATTGCTAAGAGAAAATAAATGATTTATTTGTGAGCTTTGTGTATGCTAAAGTGAAAGGAATCTACACATAGAAATTGTCTGAAAGTAGGTATTTTCAGAAGAGGAAAAACACTTCTACCAGTCAGTTGAAGCCATTCTTGATCCCATTTTAGGTGATAAAGAAGACCTTAAACCATGGTGAGAGATGCCTGCTTCCTAGAAATACTCATTTTGCTCACAAGCTTTTACAGTAAGGCTTGAGTAAAGGAATTACGGAGAGCCCTGTTATTACTCTATTATTTCAACATTGATTTTGTATCCATATATCATTATAGATGTTAATTATTTTTATTTTTTTCCAAACTGATCTGCATCTGGAATTTATTTTTGTCTTTTTGCTCATTTTCTTAAATGATGTGCAGTATTTGAGTGTTTTAGTCACCTATGTATTCTTCTGCCTGACTTGGATGACTTTGTCTCTTCAAATTTCTGATGTGATTGCAAGTTCAATTTGCTTCCAAGGACCAGTGTTCATAAAGCTACTGCTCTGGTGAATTTTGAAGCAAGCAAAGTAATTCAAACATAGTGAACAAACAAACAGTCAATTTATGTATTTAATACTTTCTCCGATGAGGGATTATTCCTGGCTGTGTGGAGACGAATGACAACATCTATGAAACTGTAGTCCTCTGAAATTAGGCTAACTTCTCTAAAAGTAATGATTACATGATAACTTTGTTTGGATTGACCTTTTTCTCTTTAGTAATGCAGACAGGGGATATGTGGAAGAACTTGGTGTGCTTACTGGATGTTCCAAAGCTGCAGAGTTTCACTTAGAGCTGTGAAAATATCAGAGGGAAGAGCTTCCTTCTGCCATTAGATCTTTCATCAAGTTTACAGATGCTCTTATGCCCTTTTTGCTTGAGTTATGTCTTTAAAAAATAATGTTTTTCCCTCATTTTACTTGCTCTACCTCCAAATTCGTTCCATCATAGATATTGATGGTTGGAATGAGGTGCAAGTCAGGTTTGCTGATGAACTCAGATTTGGAAATTGTGAGACTTGAAAGCGAAAATTGCTGTATAAAGATAAGGTGGGCATTCACAAATTGTAGGCTGTTGGTCTAACCACTGTGCAGGTATCCAAGAATGCAAAGTGACAAACCACTGAGAAACTGGGGACTTGTTTTTAAGTGAATTCTTCTTCTTCCTCCTCCCTTCTTATGAATTTTTCTGATCGCAAGTTTGGTGGGAACAGTAACATTTCCCCAACAGGACTGTTTTGTTTTATGTAGGTACTGGTTATTGCATGTCCCAGTCCTTATTATGAAGCTGATACTGTAAAATTATTACACAGGTTTAGCTATCATGCCCCCTTTCTATTTGGCCTTTGTTTTGATGCAGTTTGTACTATAAATGCTCGCCCTTATAACGAATAACAGAACAAAGTCCTTGCTGTTTCATCTGTTGGACCTTTAGTCTTCTGTTTCTGGACCTAAACCATTTTGCTCCCTGGGTTAGAATCTAGACTGTTTAATGTTCAAGCTACTTGTCTTAACAGCAGCCTTCCAAGGAGATATATTTCTTTCTCCTTAAACATATGGGTCAGTTTACCTTTCTCACTATAGGATTACATAATGTCTACTTTCCAAAGAACATTAGTCCCAATTTTCCATTACATTACCTATTACACTTACTGTGACTAAGAGATGACAAGAATAAAATCTTGTTGTTAAGCACTATACAAATAGAGTAGTGGATGGTCCTTGTTCCGTTGACATTGCTGTCTGTGTGTGTTATGTGGCTTATTCATTGCTCAGTATCAGCACTGAAAGGCATTCATGTCTCAGGATATCTTGGACGGAGAAAGATTTCCACCTATATTGACTCTAATAGGCTATATTTTCTTAGGAAAATGTCTTTTTATCAGTCTTGGATAGCTTAGCTGCCAGTATTAATTAGCTTCAGGGGGTTTCTTCCTATATTCCACAGACTATGGATGGGGTAAGAATAAGGAATATTTGTTCCTCTGTTGCTTCAAAGGATTCTGTATTTAAACTCACTGTAATTCTTTTGTGGTAAGATTTCTACATGTGACTGCCTCATCAGTGTAAATTCTTTTAGTGCTCTGTGCATGGTTCAGCATATGTTAGGGAATTGTGGGTTGGTTTGTTTTTTTTAACAATAGATAACATGAATTGCTCCAGGAATTCTTTCACTTGGATGGGTAACACTTTGCCATCTAAGACTACCAAAGGGAACTAGGCAGTGGAGAGTTGGTCAGGGACAGTCTATTTGTTACCTTTTAAGTGATGAGTCAGAGATACTTTTCCAACAAATCTATCTACATTCAACTTTGTTTGTTTTTGAATACCATTTAATTTCTTTTTTTTTCTCTCTTGTTTTTATGTACTTACATCTCTACACGCACGTTGCCTTAATTGGTGCTGTCTCATTTGCTTTTGAAAAAGTTTTTTTTTTTCTTCTTCTCCTGGAATAATTATTTAGCCCTTTGTGTGACTGAAAGAAAACAGATTGTGAAACTATTCCTATTCATATAAATGCATTTGGATCTCAGTATGTACGATGTTTGAAAACTTCTGAAATTTAGAAACCAATAGGTTTAGTTTGAATACACTGCACACACAAAACAAAAGGCATATTTAAAACCTCTTCCTTCTTTCTTGAAGTCAGTGGCAGATTTACCATTGATCTCAAGAGGAGCAGGGGCAAGAATTTAAAAGCAATAATTTCAAGTGGTAGATTATGATAGGATATAGAGCAGATGATAGGACTGCCATGGAATCATTGCGCCCCTTAACATTCCAATGAGCTTTTCCAATACCTTGGAAAAGCTGTTGCAAGTCTGAAATAATTGTGAATTCTGTTGTTGTTTGGCGTGTTTTGGTTTTGGGGTGTTTTGTTTTTGTTTTGTTTTTAATAAAGATCCTTGTGATTAAACCTGGTCTATTAGTGCATTATTGTATCTCCTGGCACCACTGAACAAATAGGCTGATACAGCACAGCTCCCTGCTGACCTCCCAGCAATGGCTGATTGACTTTGCAAGGATTTTTCATTTCAGAAACATTTGCAATTTCCTGAAATGACTCCAAAGAATCACATCTTATTTCATATTCACGTTTGCTTGCATCAGTTATTTTGGGAGTAGGAGAGGAGGGGATGAAATTGTTTCATATAAGTAAGTTGGATGTATTTCATGACAAGCTATGTTTTGACCCTAGCACTCTTGTCTCTCTGCCCACCTATATTGAAATAAGATTTCATTGTGCTCGGATATCACAGTTACCCAGAATCCCACCCACTTTATTTATTTTGCTATGAAGAAGTATCATTATAACTCACTTTTATGCCTATTATTAAGAAATAGCGCAGCTGAGAATCAAAAATTATAAAGATGTGAAGGTTCAGAAGACAAACGATTGCAGGTATTACAATGAGTTGCCCATCCACAGGATCAGCAGGTTCTGGAGTGATCAGCTATGAAATTTGAGTATTTCTGGTATACAATCTGCAGATACTTTGGTTGGCTAGTTTCATTAGAAACTTATTCAGAAAAGTACAGTAAAAGGACTTCGCTGAGCGCCAGTCTATTATAATCTATGAAAGACCTTAGAATTTCCCAAATCATGACCAATATGATTTACTTTCTTCCTCTTTTTTTCAGGGAAAAAATTGTACAAGACCATGAAAAACCCTTTAGAGTCTGCAGTGGGCTTGGGCACAGAAATGTTCGGTTCATGTCACAGCTGTCTCTAAGTGAGAGCTTCCAGAGGGAAAACTGAAGCACGAGTAAATGCATGTGTGATTTTTCTTTATAGGACAAACTCTGCCCTGTTCATCTTCTGCTGTCTCTATTGATTCTATTTATTATTCAAGTTGTGGTTTTGTACCATACCATGGCTATCATCTCAAAGATTTATCAGTTTGATCAAGGTACATTGCAAGAAACCCCAACATCACAGTTTCAGGGGGTATGAGACTCAAACAGTACTTGGTTGCTCCTTCTACCTCAGCCAGTGATTTCTGTTCTCCCTTCCCTCAGTAGTGCCACAAATGTAATCCTGGAAGAATTTAGCTAGCTTGCATACATCCGATGGAAATAAGCATGATTGGGAAAGGACTTTTTTTTCTTCTCCCTAATGACTCTTTAAAATTGAGGAATCCTTGGGGATGTTTTCTCCTATTCACCACTACAGGTAGTGAATCTTTTTTCTGATCTACTTATCTTTCTTCAGGTGACAAGTGACCTGTCAATTGGAAGGTGCATTTTCTAGCTAGATGGACCTGTCATCTGACTAGAATTTCTCATGTTGAATTTGGCCTTTCAACCTGAATTTCTGAGCTGAAATAATTGATATGTCATAGTTATGAAATATGGTTGGAACTCCTACGTTTCTGTAGATGTGAGTGCTGCTGATATCTTGGATTTAGAAGTTTCTTGCTGCAGAAATTCTAGAGGGCTGAGAAGTAGAATTCCCTCCTTCATTTGTAGACTCACGATTTCTTGATGCCATATCCCATATAATTCCATGCAAAACACTTATTTGCAAACCTGACAGAAAGTTGGCCGCACACAATCATGACAATAAGGAGATCACAATGTCCATGTAGTTGGGTTTGGCACAGAGTTACAAAGGTCACACAGCAAACCAGAAGCAGAAATGAAAACACAAAGACTTGTTCTAAAGATGGAGTGAGAATTATTGCGTAGAGAGGAAATGAATCTGCAGTATGACTGCTTTGAGAGAGAGAGTTTAAGAAGCTACAAGATGAAAGTGATGTTTGTGCTCTGGGTGGCACAAGCTCTTGATTTTCCTTTTGTGAACTTTAGTATGCAGCAGCAGAGAGGTGTTTGGTTCATCTAACCAAGGACTTCATAGCAAGAGAGAAGAGATTTAGTTCACCTAAAATAGGACAATGCTTTGCTTCTCTGTCGCAGCTTTCCCTAAAAGGTCCCAGCTCAGAGAGGTGAAATTTTCTCCCTGTTGCAACTAACTAATATCAGCACTTCAATTTGCTCCTGTGGGTGAGGTTTTCTGACTCCAAGCATGGGTATGAACTCCACAGTCTTGGTTTTCATGCATATACATGTGAACCTATTGTGCTCTGGGATGATCAGAGGAAGATATGATCTTATACTTTGCAAGCTTACTACCGGGCTCAGTGGCAATTGAGGAAAATGTCAAAAATGCTACTTTAACTGATTCCATATTTGTGCAAGATTCTTTACCAGATGGATTTGGAAAACAGGTAGTGCCATAAGAGCGGTTACCATTTTTCATCAGTGTTTTTACTGGCAAGAAATACTGATATTAAAGAGTAGAAGCCAGATTTATGAAGGTATTTAGATATCTACTTTTAGACATTTAGTGAGATTTACAACAGCAATTCTCCAGGCTAGATGTCTAATTCATCTGGGTTCAACTATAAATTGCACAAAGAACCTGTTTTTATTTTTGAAACTCAAATATTTTAGAAATATTGCCTCATACACTTAAATGAGGACTTAAGCTGAAATGTCTTTGGGTGAAGAAACCTGACTGTTTATTAGTTTAGATCCTAACACAATAAAGTTCTACTCTGTACTTAGATGTGGACTATGACACATTATATTCTAGGCACTATGAAAATGCAGGTGAGAGTAGAACTTCATCTTCCAGCATTCAAAACAAGAAAGTTATCTATGGCCATTATAATTGTTCTGTATATTATACATATTGCCAGAAATTGTATAAGGTATTTTAATAAGCTGGAGTCAGCTAGAGCGTAAGAAAGAGGCACTTTTTCATTTATGGTATTAAATCCTTGTTTATTCAGAGTCTATTAAAATGCATGGAGCATGTGAAGAGGAATCCCGGTGCTCTTTGTGTCCATGACAAAGCTCACGTTGTTTCGTAGCACCAGGATTTCAGAAGAGTTAGTGGACAGGATATGCACCAAGCCTTCCACTGGTCAGTAGCAGCAGGGCTGAAGCCACTTTATCCAGGTCGGTAATCCATCCACAACTCTACAGGTCTGCTTTAGCTCTCTCTGACCCCATGCACCAGACTTAGGGAGCCAGAAAGGTTCTCTCCAAAGTGAGCAGGTAGGGGAGAAAATTTTCTGCCCAGGTGGTACCCAGATCTTCCTATCTCATCATGAGGACACAGAAATGAGAAAGGACCTCAGTCTTCCCATTTACATCCAAGCAGCATCCTTTTCCTTGTGTTAGCGTAAGAGCTGCCTTGTTCAGAGGCACAAGGTTGGGTAACACTGGACTTGGCAGCAGCACCAGCAGCAGAAGTCCTTCACACCCCTACCAATGGTGCTTCATCCCCTCATTACACTGGCACTATTTGCTGGACTTCACTTTTAACTGGAGGAGACGATAAAGATTTAATAGAGACCCTGATGATCAAACCAATGCTTTTGGTAGATGAATCAGTTAATATGTGATTGTCATCGTATTAATTAAATCTCAGCTACCCCAACTTAATGTCAGTTAAACTGGCCTTAATTTCATTGTGCAAATGAGTTAGGCAAAAACTGAATTGATGCTCTTTCACATCTGAATGAAAGTTGATACCATAGTTGTGTAAAAAACAAAAAAAAAAAAACAAAAAAAAAAAAAACAAAACCAACAACAAACAAAAAACAAACAAAAAAAACACCCCAACCCCAAAAAAACAACCCAGTTGTTAAATGAGTTCTGTGGGTAAATTGGATTAATTCTCCTGAGCATCCCCGAGTGGACAAACTCAGTCACTGACATCCTATCAGCTCATTAGCAGACCAAGTAAGTTATACTCAACCTCACATGCCACCGTAATTGTTTGCCCTGTTGGGGATAATAGTCTCTCTCCCTTATTAGCAGTCTCAGTGTCATTAAGGTCAGAGAGACAATGATGGCTCTGTCACTATCAGCTTTACTTGGGAGTTCACATGATGTGAACCTCACCTGACGCACCTCTCCTAATACCTGTTCTTGACAGTGATTTCAAGTTCAAACTGAGCTGGCGCACTGCAACTGTTCTCAAAGATGCTGTTGCACCCAGGCCAAGTTGGAGGGGTGTCCTTGCACCATCCCCGCAGTACCTTAGTTTAAAAATCTGAAAGACTGTTTTTCAAACTTAAGCTTTTTCCTAGAAATGGCATGGCTATTCTTTCAGTTGCATTGCCTAAAAATTTCTACTCAATCCGTTTTCCTTATTCCACTTCTATTGTGTGGTTTTACTGATGCTACAAGAACCTATGAAATAAAAATAGAGATGCAGACCTGTGATCTGACTAGCAAAATTGTAAAGCCCTGAGAGTACTGGCTGCAGATTTTCCTGGTTAGACCCTCACCTGTGGCTCCCTGGAAGCCAGTGGAATTATGATGAATTATATCCAGACTTCTCTATATGAGGCCTTCTTGATGTGAGAGTTCACCTCAGTTGCGTGTTCACCTTTTTGGGTTTGGTTTGGTGTGCTGTTTTTGTGGGGGGTTTTTTGGTTGGTTGGTTGGGTTTTTTTACACATAACCTTTTTATAAAAGATGCTCAGCTCATCCTTGTAAGCGCAAATGCAAAAAGCATCAGTAAGCACAGCAAATAATTTACACTAACAAGGGAGTGCTTATGTCTTTGCTCTAGACAGCCGTTCAGAAGAGCTTTGCTGGGTAACCTTACTTGAAAGCCGTGTTTTACGTATTATAGTGTAACTAGTCCATGCAGCACATTTTATGAGTTTTTCATAATCTTGTGTCCAAAATCAATGTTTCATAGTGCAAATAAGTGTGTCTTGATTTGTTTTTTTAATGTGCTATATTGCAGTTTGTTCAAAAACAACGGAATAATCTAAAACCAGAGGGTTGACTCAATTTTACTGAAATGGAGGAACTGGATAAAATCTGGGGTCAGAGGATGAGTAAGAATTGAGTAAGGGAGAAAAAAACCCCTAAATGTTAGCAATAAAAAAGCTTTTATGGGTAGGAATAGAAATGCAGAGTGTGTTGGAAACAGCTTGATCTTGTGTGCTCCAGTCACCCAAGTTCCAAAAGTGTAATAATTTCTGTGGCTAATTCTAAATACATTATCAACCCTGCATGTATACGTACAGTGAAACTCCAACCAAGCAGAAGCACTATTTCCCCTGAGAAGCAGGCCAAAGAGGCTTAGCACCTTCTGAAGGTTTAGGAAGGGTTTTTGGGAATATCTTCCTGTACATGACTGGCAAAAGGACTGGTGCATGCGGGAAGTAATTTTACATGTGAGAATACAATCCACTGATTATTGAGATTTTATGACATCTAGCCAGGATAGAGTGTGAAGAAATGAGATAGTGGACTGCTGAGAAGCAAAAGCTAGAGTGTGGCCTACCTACTTTGATGGGCGTGGTCTTGTGGCTTCAGCCTGAAAGGACTTGTCTCCCGTATCCTGGCAAGTGCTCTAACCACAGTGTCACGGAATGGGTAGAGAACAAGACTGTCTCCTTCCCCGACTCCTGCTTAGTCTTTTTAAACTTGCTGTTTTATGTGTTGCTGTGGCAAGAGGATTCAGGGCTTAGAATGACAATTTGACACAAGTGCCTCTCCAAGGCCAATCTCCCTCTGTGTACAGAGGGCGAGATTTAAGACTTCAAAACTTAAGCTCCTCCCTTCAAAGCTTATTGTCTTCTCTCGACGTGTGCTGGTCTGGGTGGTCTGGGCATTATGAATTCTGCTTTTGTGTAAGTACCCTCTGGATTGATTGCACAGAGAGGCTACGCACATCATCTTGCTCAGATCTTTGTGTTACACCAGGGTCTAAGCCCATAAAAGTACTATACTGGGTATTGCCATAGCTGAAGTCTGACCCAGGCCTGTAATGCAAGTGTTCCTGCACTTATGATATAGTATCCCAGAACCACAAATAATGGCCACAGCAAAAGGAAGTCTGATTTCAAAGAAATTAATTGGCCAGTAATTATTTATAGAGAAAGGCCAGCTGAATATTAATTAGAATCAATGGCAATTACTGTGCTAGGAAGAAACAAATTAAGATAAAATCAATTAAAGGTAATGCCTTGAAGGAAGGACAATGATATTTAATTTAAATTGTTTTAAAGGGTATTTCACACTCTTAAGTTGTTATTTCCATTAAGACATTTTGAATATTTTACATTAAAAATGGAATTTAATTTTCTCCTCGAAGGCAGAGAGCAAAAAGGAATATTGGCAGCTTTTTATTCCACAAGATAGGTCAGGAATTACATGGAAATCACTTTATCTTACAGTTCTCTGCAAGATTAAAAAAACCCAAACAACTAGGTGGTTGAGAGGGAGGGTCTAAATGGTAAATAACGTACGCTTTTTAAATTGATATATCTTATATTCTGGACATCCTTTGTTTTGGTTTGGTTTTTTTCCCTTAAATTGGCACTCCAAGAAAAAAGTTTTCATCAAAGACCTGTTTGGTTTTAGGTTTTTTAGTTTGTTTTTTTTCCTCATGAATGATCTCTTTATATACAGTATGTACCAAGGTCTATAGTACCTGTATTTTTAATTTGTTATACTTAGAGCTGGAGTTTCTAAAGTCACATAAATTTCTTTTTTTGTTGTTGTTTAGCTTCTAAACATGGAAATCTGGAACACTAGTATATAAAAATATTTCTTTACTTTTCTTTCAATTTTTTTTTTTTTTAAAAAAAAGGTTGGTGGGGAGGGGAAGCAAGCTATGAACTAAGTTTTCTGTATGGTTCGTAGTATGTCCTGAAAGGGATTCATGTCCTATAATTGATCTTGGCTCTGACTAGCTTGAGTCTGGATTTCAGCATATTTTTACACACACACACACACACACACACACACACACGATATTTTCAAAATGTGTTAACTACTGCCATCCCATGGTCCCTTTGCAGAGATTTTAACACTACCTACACAGGCAATATAGCATACTCCATATACTGTGTCTACACACATAATATGATCGCTTTTCCTGAGTTTTCTGCTTGTACAGATTGAAGGACTGATTTTGTAGCAATAATTTCAAAGGAAATGTTTCCTGAATGGTATTGGGTGCATGTTGCTTAATATTTTGGGATTTTTCTCTTTTAATGGCAAACGCCTGCCCTCATTTCACGAGGGTCTATAAAAGCAACTTCACGTTCTTTTATACATACTTTAAAACTTTTTTACACACGTGCATACAGCAGTACTTTCTCCAGCCCCTGTGCTGAGGTTGAACACGTTGTTTGGAATCATCTATAGGGGATGCCTTAGTGTAAACTGTACTGGTTGTAGTGGTTTGACATTGCCTGAAATTCTGATGGGGGAGGGAAGGGAGGACGCTCCCAACAGAAAACCTGGTCTGCTTATAAGACCAGGATTTGCAGCAGCTCAACCTTAACTGTGGGTTAAGGTGAATGCAGCTGTTTGGAGGGCATCTGATGCTATCCAGGGCTCTGCCAGATATGGCATTACATGAAGAAGGTTTGGAACCATCGTCCTAAGGCATATGAAGTGCATCTTTATCAGACTTGTTCTCCGCAGTGCTTGATGCAGTATAATAGAGCAACCATTTCACAAAAAAACTATAATGGCAGATACCCTTTTTCTGAAGCTTTGCATATTGTCTGAAGGATGCACATTTTGAATGTGTCAGGCCATCTGCTTGGGGGATCCCAGCAGCTCAAGCTGCTTCATGGCTTGCATTAATTGAAGTAGTTATTTATAATTTTGCAAGAGTCTTGATGTCAGCGCCACACTATAGAGGTTTAAAGTTGCCTTTCTAGCGAGTGCTGTATTTCCGACATTTCCATCCTTTGCTAGCACCTTCTCTGTGGAACCCCTCCTCTTCCTGTCTCTTTCTCTCCTTAAACTCAATCTTCAGCCAAGTATTACTGCAGGGCCAAGGGAATACTGTGCACCCTTAACTGACAGTTGCTTTGCCTAATGCAGATGAACTGGTGTTTGGGCTGCTTGATCAGCTTCAAGATACAGACTGTGCAGATTAGAACTTTGTAATTAGTTGTTTATAGCAGTGCAGCAACTCTGTATTGGTTTTGTCTGCATTCAGGAAAACTGTTTTCTGTTTTTATTTGAGTAGGGGGAAAAAAACCGCATCAGATTTTTTTTTTACCTTCTTCCTTTTAAGATGAGCTTTAAACAGATGCTATTTTTCATTTACTTTCCATACGAAGTTTCCATCTAGCTCTGTTAACATATGAAGAAATGAATTTTGAAAGTTTGAAGGCAGCTCCCTTCTTAATTTATGAAATAGAAAAGCCATGAATACAGTTGGGAAAGTGACTCCTAATTCTGCTGTGCTTTGGGGTGAAATCAGTAGAATATCCAAATAAACAACTTAGACTTAAAGAAAGAATGCAGGCTCCTTCTGGAGCTCAGAGCAGATTTTGTTCTGGTGCAATCTAAGAACTTCACTGAGTTCTTCTGTAGTAGTGCAAAATCATGTCTTTTTGTAACATCACATAGTTGGAGGTTTTCCATTTCACTTAAGCTAGATTTTCAGGGATTTATGTGCCTAAGTTTCATTGTTATTGCTGATTTAAGCATTGCTTAAATGCAAGCATAGGTATGGTATGAAGTCTGCATGAAAATTGCAGTGACCTTTCTTTTAATAGGTTCAGCAAGGTGTTTATCAAACTTTCTCAGTAAGCAGCAATTAGATAACAAACCATTTCACAGAATAATCTGTCATAAAACTCTTATTGCTGTAAGCATTGAAGATTTCCACACACCTTTGGTACAACATTTGCAATAGATGTAAATGGTGTTTGCATTTACTCTGTATACGAAAAGTGATGTTTACTGCCTGCACAAGCCTCTAGAGAAACATTCTGTGTAGCTCTAATTCAAACTAGACCAGCTGGGCAGATAAATCATAACGTGAAAATACATAATTTCTATTAGAATATTTTATAGAAATGAACAAAACTAGTATGTTTCCCTTCATAAGTTTCCCCTAAAAATGCTGAATTTACTATAATTGTTTTTGTTCTCTACAGAAACCATCATTTAGTTGGTAACGCTATTAAACAAGTGAAATACAAATTACAAGTGACATTTATATTATCATAATCACTCCTTCCTGGCTGCCAGGAGTATTTTTTCAGAGAGGAACCTGCATTTTTGCAGATGGCATGAAAAAAAATGAAGCTTGCAGAAAACACCATTATTCCTGCGAGGCTGTCAGTTCATTAGTTGAAGCAGCCAAGTCTTGACGAGCTGCAACTGATCAGCAAATGGGAAATGAGCAGGAGTGTAAATTCCCAGCAAACCAAATCATTAACATTTGCTGCCTGCATCCTGGAAACACAGTAAATCAAAAGTGTCATGATATATCAAGACAAAATATCATTACTAATTGGGATTAATTTGCTGCTGTGGGATTGCCGACCTTTGCTGAAAGGAAAAAAAAAAAAACCTGCTCGTTAACTCCTCTTACTTAATTTCTTTTTTCTTTGAGGATGTAGTAAGATTTCAGGATACAGGTTCTTCTAAAAAGTACCTTTCTTGTTGCATTTTTCCGTTTGCATGAACGTGGTATTTTCATTTAAGAAATAACCTTTTGGATGCGTGTGTGGGGAGGGAGTATTAGATAACAAAGATGAAATTTTGTATAACCTTAAGCAATGTTAGACTGACTTTACTTTTTTTCAGCTGTGGAATGGGGGAAGATCCACTGTCTGCTTCATTGAGCACTTGTTAGTGTTTCCCAAAGTGCTCATTGATATTTTAAAAAGTTTCTGAAGTGCTCCCCTCTCAAAGCATGCTGCAGCAGCTCCTCCTGCCTCTCTTCTGAATGACTGGAGCAGGGAGTGCCACCGAGGTGCTGGTGGGCAGCTGAAGCCAGCTACAGTCTTCAGCCAACTGCCAGAGAGGCGCCTGGGGAAACCCTCACTGACGGACACAGCCTTTAGCCTGTGCATGCCTGGTGCGGAAGCATGAGTATACAACAGGCGCACCAAAAGGCCAGTCCTCTACCTATGGTTGACTGATACACTGGTGTAAGATATCATGATTTAGGTTTACTTTTAATTCCTTTGTGCTTTTACAAGACAGAGGGCATCAGAGACAAGCTGGGCCTTGAAGGGGGAAGATGGGATTAGACCAGGCTGATAGAAGTTGTGGAAGCATGTTACTTTTCAGAGAAGATAGCTCATGTGGCTGAGCAAGGTGGGGGTGATGGTCATGTGTGGGCAAGACATCAGGCTGCCCACTGTATGCTAATTGTATAGGAGTATAGTTTGGGTCCAAAATTGGCCCAACCTAATTGACCTTCCTCATTTTGCATGCTCCATCCCTATTTATGGTAAGGAACCAGGAGCAGCAGAAAAAGAAGAAAATTGTGGCAAGAAACAAAACAGCGTGCCTGAGAATGTAATTTCCTAGCCCGTTTACTATCACCTCTACATTTCAGATCTGTTTTCTTCTCGTTATCATCTCTGTTGGTCTACCTGCAGAAGAGAAGGGATTGTCACAGGCTCAACTGTTCAGATTTCCCACATGCCATTTTCCATCCTTGTGCTTATATATCCAGCTTTGGTGCCGTCCCTAAAAATGTTCTTATGCTGGTTCTTTCTGAGAAGATAATTCATAGTCAGTTAAACTCACAAAATAATCCTCTTGCTCTTAACACCATTAGGCGTTTTGGTGCCTGTTTCAATGCAAAGTCACCATATGCTTGAATCCTTCCCTGCTGGTGAGTTGCTCTCCAGATCTTCCTTAGTATGTCCCCAAGCTCTCACCAAATTGTAGTTAAACATCTATTTAGTCTGCCATGTTTATGCATGTTCTTCATTAATTTCTGATGCTTGCCCTTTTATAATGATTTCTTGACTCCTACACAGACTAAATCATTATGTCTCTGTAAATACAGGACAACAGGAAGTTATTATAGAGTTCCATGACTATAATGGAAGTAGAGAATGGTACAGTTGTAACATGTTTCTCATGTGATTTAGGTTTATAATCTTGTAACCCTCCTCTTTTACTGCCTCATAACCTATAGTAACACAAAAGGCTTTTACCACTTTCTTCCATTTCTTTTGGTCTGGGATCATTACCCCTGTGTTTATGTCCAAGAAAGAGGTATTTTTTCCTGTTATAAGCAACCTCTCCCTCCTCTGTTTTTTTTGTTGGTTCCCCACCCCCCATAAGGAGGGGGAGAAAGTGCATGGTGTGCAGAGATCAAACAAGCATACAGTAAATTGATATCCCCAGGTTCTTGCATTGCTGTGAGATAATATAACAGTTCTAATAACATTAACTGTAATAATCCAAACATCCACACTGACACTAAAAAGAGAAAAGGACAATGGTCTATAAATAATTAAGAGAAAAAAAATCATTTGTTCTCTGTTTAATGCTCAGAGAGAAGCTCCCTTTTCAGCTTGAGACATGTTACAGCCAAAACTGGTGGGCCAAGGTCAGTCTGAGTTTTGCACAGAGCTCTCCTTGAAATAATATTCTCTTGTTCAGAGAAAGGGACTAAGAACAGCTTTGGTGTAAAGCTAATGCCATAACCAGTGGGGCTCGTGTTAGCTAATGCCATAACCAGTGGGGCTTGTGTTAGCCAATGCCTGTGTAAACTCTGATGTGCAGTTCTGTGGATCTGTCTTGTATCCTCACTTAGGCACATCCACAGTGGTGAAATGCCAGGCTGGAGAATAGTTCTCCCATGGCAGAAAGTCAGATTGGGCCAGTACATGTGCGCTACAGTTCCTTGCAAGCACTATAGAGGGGACATGTTGGCTAGAAATGGAAAGACATATATGAGAAATACGAGACGGTGCTATGAAAATTTGAGGCCACTTATAGCATTGACCTCTTATTTGGCTGTGCCTTCAAAGGATGCAAAAGATTTTGGCCTGATATGGGGTCTTTTTCAAGCATTCGCAAGTTGAGGAAGGCTGTACTTATGCGAGTGATATATTCGGTTAGGAAAAAAAAGATATATTAGGAAAACAGAAGTCCACAAGTTAAATAGTGTGGTGGGAAAAAAGCAACCTTCTCTGACATTTGTTGCATATTTGACTGTGGTGTGAATGATATGTTGGACATGGTGTGTGTTTGGATGACATTCACAGAGGGCAGTGAGCTTATCGAAACAGAAGAAAAATATTAAGAAATCCTCTGCTTCTATCAATGACTAAACGGGAAAAAAAAAACCCCTCATTAGGAAGTACTGCATTAGACTTATGGCCCAAATCTTGTGGCTCATTTGTTTAATATGTGTGTAGGATGGCTTCAGATGCATGATAAACTGCCAGTTTGCCTACTGAGCTCAAGCTGACTTTATTAACACCATCATTAAAAGCACATACACAGTATTTCATGAATTTAAAAGAAAGATGTTGCTTTAATTAGTGTAACTCAGCTTAAAGTTCCCAAGACCTAACTTCAGATTCAGTCATCTGAAGTGTAACTCAAGAACTGTAAAATGGCTTACTTGGGATACACAGTCAAACCCTCCGGTGTGCCCTATTGTGCTTTTGCATTCGGATTCATGCAAGTAAAAACCTATGGATTAGAAAGACTGTTTCTTAAGTCAGTTACAGTTTAACTGAGCTGATAGCGCTTCATTATATGTAACACAGATTGTTAAGGTGGATGACTTATACCATGGTTGTGACTTCCAGTTTTTCCCCTGGGTCACTTATATATACATATACACATATGTATACATTCACATTATTATGATGAAGCAAGGTATTTAAAATCCTTGTCGGTCATGGACATTCTTCTTCCTTTCACCATGCATAGCTGTTGACACAAATAATTACTTTCAACTGATTTCTGCTGTATCAAACAATGGCAGATGACAGCAGCTGAAAACTGCACTGGGCTAGAAAAGTTTCTGGCATAGCAAAGCCTTATCTATCTCACTTTGCCATACTTAACTTTCAGAAGCTTATGCTGAAAACGGAACCTATCCGTTTCTAATGTGGTCACCTTGCCTGTTTAAGCAGCTTGTCATACTGCACCTAGTATGTTAAGATGACTCTTGCTTGCAGAGTAATTCTACTTGGGCCCCTTCAGTCTATGTACTACCTGGATATTCTGGTCTTCAGGCTTTGCATTTGTATCGTCTTTCCTGTTGACCTCACTAGCCTCTTGGAACTACCATGTTATTCTGAGGCCTGGGTTTTTCAAGTCAGTCAGAAATTTAGAATTGATGAACAAAAGAACCATCACGTGTTGGTTTAATGCATCTTCCTTTTCTAAATTAAATCAGTGCAAAGTTTTACATTGACACCATTCTTGGAAGCTTTATCTCTCAAGATGAGCTGTCTGGTTTATTGTTTTTCATAAATTCCTAAAAATGGATCAGGAAGTACTGACCACTTTTAGTGTTCCATGAAGATGTCTGGACACTTTTAATCAGGAATAGCAACCACTGAGATATGCCATGTGAAAGTGAAGGAGAGTCACAGGGATGAACTCAGGCAGACTTTAAACCACCTAGGAAATGTGTCTGTTTTTTTAATAAATGAAGAGAAATTCCGCTTTGTCATTATGACCTCTGTTATTAAGGAAAAGACCCCAATAAAAAAAATGGGAATCCAGCTAATAAATTGAAAATTGAGAAGTAGCAATGAAAATGCAAGTATTGATGATTGCATAAGATAAACTGAAAGACAGAAACTGTGGGCTTTTTTCCTAATCCTTTGTTGTTAATAAACTTTCATGTTTCTACCTATAAGAACCTTTGGTAAGTAGTTTTACCAATAAAATATAAAGATTTTTAAATCATTGCTTTTTTAGCAAAATGACCAATATAAGGAAATATAAAAGGGAAATTTTGTAGACATTACTGAGTGTGTGCATGCATTATGGCATGCAGACAGCAGCCTCCTAGAAACTGAATGAATTCACGTTTAGGACTCAGCATATAACTGTGAAAAATTATGTAGTTCTCTATGGTAAAAATTAATTGGTGCTATACACAGCATACATCTTGTCTCCTAGCAAAAGGGGAAAAGTCTGTCTTTTTTTTTTTTTCCCCCCTCTCTCCATGACATGGTGCAGAGGAAGCCGTGGAAAATTTCAAGTTTTCCTGAGCACCACAGCAAGTGCAGCACTGAGTTCCCCAGCTTGCTTAAAGATGAGGGAATAATTAGCTGAGTACTGAGAAAGACACCGATAATTACATTTACTCAGCAGTCAGAATAAAATGCTTTTGATTTTCTTGGAATGTTTTCTGGAAAACCTCTTTGAAAAGCAAGAAATAATTAAATCTTCTGCCTAAGGTTTGTTTGGGTGGGGTTTTTTTTTTTGGTTGTTGTTGTTCCTTTGGTTTTTGTGCAGATGAAGAAATATTGGCTTCCTTAGGAAGATTAGGGTTTGCCCTGTCCTCTGTTACTGGGTTGCATATGACTCCCTCTCTAAATTGTATTCAAAGGAAGGATTCTCCTGGCAAGCATTTTACAACTCCAGCTGTCACCACAAATACTGTGGAGTCATTCATAAAACAGTTCATGAATGAATATAGGAGGATATCTTCTATCCCCACTTTCATAGCAAATGAGCACCAGGAAATGAAAGCAGGTTCATCTAGTGAAACTTCCCAAAGGTTCCCCATGGTGGCATATTCCCTCTAAAGATAGAATATATTCCCTCTAAGAACCAATTTTTTCCCCCTCTTTATTTATATAAAATGAAGTTAATGCACAGAGAATATGAAGTTAAGGGCAAAAGGAGTGTCTAAGTCTCAGAGTTGATCAAATGTTTGTAAATTAATAACTTCTTAAAAGTTATTGAAATATATTAGACTACTTCTGAATACAAGATTGCACTGTTGTACTCAGAGCCCCATCTGAAAATTGCTGACTGCAAATGCCGACTGAAACCACACATACTGAGTATTTGTCAGACTAGGTTCCTAGAGCTGGAGAGTTGCACTGGTAGATTGATTTTTGCACATTCTCAGCCAAACAAGTGGCTTGTCCTTTCTAAGAGCATCTTCCTTCATCTTCTCCATTTGTCATACAGTATAAATATATATATACACACCAGTACATTTATGCTTATGTACACACATA
This sequence comes from Phaethon lepturus, assembly GCF_000687285.1. Lineage (NCBI taxonomy): Eukaryota > Metazoa > Chordata > Aves > Phaethontiformes > Phaethontidae > Phaethon > Phaethon lepturus. Next base: position 117,925 of record NW_010525502.1, on the reverse strand, counting down.
CAGATGTGTACATATGGATGTATGTATATGTGTGTTTATACACAGTACCTCTTAGTATCTAAGTCAGTTGTTATATCATTTTATTTGCAGTGTATCCTTACAGTCTGAAAAGGTACTTCATTGAACTAGCTGAAACTCACTTGAACCCTTTATTTCTGTCTTTGAAAATAAAAAGTTGCCATTCATTTTTTCAATTATTTTAGGTTGAAGCTATACCAAATGAAAAGGGCAGGTGTTAACAAGAGGGAATGTGCTACAGAACAAGTAATTTTTTTACAGTATCTTGTCACAATGCTTTCAAAAGAGCTATTGTTTCAATCACAAAGCATTGCCAGGAAGATGCAAGAGATCTGATAATATGTTTTTGGTAGCACTTTTGTTTCTGAAGGTGTATCCCAGTTGGAATATTTAAACATTACAATCAGAAGTAAAAATATTAATTTTCTATAAAGTAATGGGAGGTAATTTTTTTTTTTGTTAACTATTTAAGAAGTTAGCTAACTTGAAGAAATACTAGTAATTGCTGGCCTTTAAAGCAAATTTCTAAAGTTTTGTGACTAGGTTGAAATTGCAAAGATTTTTTAGAACTAGGCAACCAATTTCATCAAAGCACTTTATGCACACACACACACACACACACACACACACAGATAGTGCTTTCCTATTCAGTGGAGCACTTACGTGTGTTAAATGAAATGTATACTGAAGTGACCATAAGTATATTCTTCTTCGGTTTTGTGAAAACGTGGTGGAGGAAAATGGTGAGGAGGGTAGTATGAAGGGAGTTTTGGTGGCTGTTTTGCTTTAGGTTTTTTTGTTTGTTTGTTGGGGGTGTGTATGTTTGTTTAGCTTGATAACCAAGGCAGTTCCAAGCCTATAGGCAGTCAGCCTTATTAGATGAAAGTCTTTGAAAAAGTCAAATTATAATTCAGCCTAAACAGTAAAGGCATTTCAGGTCCACATCTTCTTGATTTTGAGTAGGAGTTGGTTGAGGGGCAGAATTACTTTGATGTTTAGTCCATAACATGTTAGAATTTTCAGCATTTTAAAATCTTTGTCTGGAATTTACATTCACAAATCCTATTGCACAAGGACTTTGCCAGCAAGTTTCCATTACATTCAGTGGTAACCATATGGCTAAGCCCTACACAATTAAGTGCAAGTTTATGTGTTTTTCAACACTGTTATCTGAAGACCTGACATTTCTAATGACTTATTCAGTGCAATAAGGTTGGATTAGGGAGGGATCTGGACAGGCTGGATTGATGGGCTGAGGTCAATTATATGAGATTTAATAAGGCCAAGTGGTGAGTCCTGCACTTCGGTCACAACAACCCCATGCAACGCTACAGGCTTGGGGAGGAGTGGCTGGAGAGCTGCCCGGCGGAAAGGGACCTGGGGGTGCTGGTTGACAGCTGGCTGAATATGAGCCGGCAGTGTGCCCAGGTGGCCAAGAAGGCCAACAGCATCCTGGCCTGTGTCAGGAATAGTGTGGCCAGCAGGAGTAGGGAAGTGATCGTGCCCCTGTACTCAGCACTGGTGAGGCCGCACCTTGAATCCTGTGTTCAGTTTGGGGCCCCTCACTACAAGGGGTTAAGAAGGACGTTGAGGTGCTCGAGCGTCTCCAGAGAAGGGCAACGAAGCTGGTGAGGGGTCTGGAGCGGCTGAGGGAACTGGGATTGTTCAGTCTGGAGAAGAGGAGGCTGAGAGGAGACCTTATCGCTCTATACAACTACCTGAAAGGGGGTTGTGGCGACGAGGTTGTTGGCCTCTTCTCCCAAGTAACTAGTGATAGGACAAGAGTAAATGGCCTCAGGTTGAGCCAGGGGAGGTTTAGATTGGATATTAGGAAAAATTTCTTCACCGAGAGGGTGGTCAAGCATTGGAACAGGCTGCCCAGGGAGGTGGTGGAGTCACCATCTCTGGAAGTGTTCAAAAAATGTGTGGATGTGGCGCTTCGGGACATGGTTTAGTGGGCATGGTGGTGTTGGGTTGACGGTTGGACTTGATGATCTTGAAGGTCCTTTCCAACCTTAGTGATTCTGTGATTCTGTTAATTCTGATGTTTAAGCAATACGTGCCATGGTTTCTAGAGGGAAGAGATCAGGTATATCATGTTGTTAATGGAGCTTCAGCATCTCTAAGTGCTGTGGCTTATCCTAGTGAAGCTGTTCCTGTTTTAGGACCTGTAGCTACTTTTACTGTGAGCCCTCCGTTTATTTTTTTATGTTTCTCTTTTGCACTGCATACTGTGATGAATAAGCAGGCTTCAGTAACTTCTTATCCCTTAGAAGCTGAAGAGTCACTCCTGGCTTAGTAAGGTCATGGAAGTTTTACCATTATTTTAATTGAATTTCATTCTCACTGGAGACACCAAAGGGTGTCTCCTTTGGTTTTACAAATGAAAACAAACCAAAAAATAAGAAAGGAATATTAGACTAGATAATATTTATGGTGAATGTACACTTTGAAATATGTCAGCTACTTAAAATGACTTAAAGCTTTTACTTGTATAATTCAATCACTGTACAATTTGCTCATGATTTTAATTTGCATTCATGTCTAATGCCTTGCCATTTAGTTCATTGTTGTCACTAGTATCTCTAAGTAAAAATCAGGAACTCTGAGTGTAGATGGAAATGTTCATTGTACAGTAGCAGTACATTAATATTACCACCCCCCAAAAAAATGATATTAACATTGCAGAAGATTCTCTTTTTCTTCAGAAAGTGCAGTGTAGTCCCATTCTTTTGTTCTATATTGTTCTTACATCAGGTAATAAGAGCTCAAATTATTGTTATGGCCTTCAAATGGGGTATAATTTTATACACTATAGAAAACAGTAAATTACAATTTTCTCCACATTTTGAGATATTCATATTACATGTCTGTCAACCATAGATCATGAGGGACAAATTGTTTTTGTGAATGTGTTTAACATTCAGATAATATAAACAAGAATGTACTTCTGTTACTCTCATGGATATGTTTGATCATTCTATCAAATGTAAAAGCATGCATTTTAAAGAGGACAAAGTCTGTAGAATAATTATGTGCTTTTGCCACAATATTTAATGCACTTTCTTCAAAGTTCAGCTCATGGTAGTTATCCAGAATCAAATTAAAATGATTATCCAAGTTTTGAAATTAAAGTTCCTAGTTCAACTACTTGAGTAGCTTCACAGAAGTGGAATATTTTAAATTCTTGGTAGTAGTTGAGCAACACTCTGGAGAAGAGCCTGTAGGTAAGGCAAGAACAATACCAAGGAGGGAGCAAATATGCCCACACCCACCACTAGCTGCTTGCTGTCTGTGAAGAAAGTGGCTCCCAGTTCTTCCATAGTGAATACAAGGTGCCCAGAGAAAAGGGAAGGACATCCAAGAGGGGAGAACTAGAGAGTTATCACTGATCTCTGCAGAAACAAGACATAAAAAGAAAAAACTTAACAAAGTTATTTCAGATTTTCCAGAGTGTCACTGGTGTCAATGCAGAAAGGGCTATTCTTCAGGCTTTAGAACAGATAAATCGTATATTATTGATAAAAGGGATTTATTTTTAATTTGTTAGAAGGGGTTTTTTGTGCCCTGGTGTGTTTTTCGTTGAGCGTGTTAATTTTTCATTATCACTATATACGTAGCTCTGTTGTACTAAGAGGAAGTATTTTCTAGTTTGATTTCAGAGCAACTGGGAATGGAGAATGATGCTGCTATTAGTAAATATGATGCTAAGGATCTTGGTTCCCCAAAGGCAATGTCATTAATAGTGAATCCTAAATGGATACAAGGAAAGACATGGACTTGTTGGAGTGGGACCAGAGGAGGGCCACAAAAATGATCAGAGGGCTGGAGCACCTCTCCTATGAGGACAGGCTGAGAGAGTTGGGGTGTTCAGCCTGAAGAAGAGAAGGCTCCAGAGAGACCTTCTTGCAGCCTTCCAGTACTTAAAGAGGGCTTATGAGAAAGATGGGGACAGGCTTCTTAGCAGGGCCTGTAGCAACTGGACAAGGGGTAACGGTTTTAAACTAAAAGAGGGTAGATTTCAACTAGATATTAGGAAGAAATTTTTCACAATAGGGGTGGTGAAACCCTGGCCCAGGTTGCCCAGAGAGGTGGTAGATGCCTCATCCCTCGAAACGTTCAAGGTCAGGTTGGACGGGGCTCTGAGCAACCTGCTCTAGTTGAAGATGTCCCTGCTCATTGCAGGGGGGTTGGACTAGATGACCTTTGAAGAAGGTCCCTTCCACCACCAACTGTTCTATGACAAAGGTGACTTGGAAAACTCCCTTCAACAGGTGATCGGTTCAGGTCAATGGTGCTGCAGTCATTGTGCCGTGATTCAAGACAGTCCTGTGTGAATAAATCTCCCTCTATTTCCCACAGTCCTAGCAGTGTAGTCTGTTTGATATTTGGAAGTCTTTTACATTTCCCTGGGTAGATACTCATGATCCAGTATCTTAAAGTAGTGTTCCTTTCTAATACTGTTTCATTTTCAAAATCGCCCTCATCGCAGGGAAACCTTTTGTACCCCATTTATCATATTTGTACGGTGGCTCCTCCCCTGTTCTCTAAGTATTTTAAAATGTTGACTCCCTCTTACAGTTTTGGTCATTGGTTTGACTCAAATCACAAAAAAGTTTTGATTTCCTGGGAGTCAGACTAAAACCTCAAAGCTTTATATAAACTCACAGTTGAGATTAATATTTTGGCGTACGTTTGAGTATGGTTTTAAGGGTTTGGGGGAAATATGTTTGGAAGATGTCCATTTCCTACAGCCTACCAAGGAATGCAGCTACTGCGAAGCCACACGTCTAAGTTATGGTCAACTCCACAGTAACGTCTGTTCTCGCTCATTTTTCACCATATTCTTTGTCGTCTTTTTTGTGAAAAATGTACCAAGGATCCAAATGGAACCAATTGAGAACAGTTATCATCAGTGGCCTTGCTATTAAACTGATAATTGCAGTGGAGAACTCTGAAAATTTTAGATAGATCTATGTTGCTATGAATTAAAAACTTGCATTTAGCTCCTGTAATTCCCTGAGCTCAGATTTTCTAATGAACTAACACTTAATGTAAGGATAAATTCCCATCACAAAGCAGAGCTCATAACTGTTTAAGTTCAGTTTATGGTCTGTTGATTGGCTAAGGCTGAGTTAATTGAAAGTAATTATAAATAGACAATTTGCAAACTGTGAAAAAGAAAATCACAGTGAAAAATTAAGCCTCCATGGTACAATTCAGTGAGTCTTATGGTTGGAGAGAAGAAACTATAAAGCAAACATAATTCCTCAGCTACAATGTTCTTCTCACTATTATTATTTGAAAAATAAATGCAAGCAGATACAACACTTTCTACTAAACAGCAAGTCCTCTTGCCACTAAAACTCTCTTCCTTCCTCCCTGGACTTGCCCTAAGTGGGATACCACACTCTGCAGCAAAACCCAAAACAAACACTGGAAAAACACAGATATTAAAGAAGAAAAAAAAAAAAAAAATCTTTCAATGAGATTGCATTAATATCACCTAGGGCTCATGTCCTTGTTTACTTAAGGTAGCTTTTTGGAATTGCTTATTCCAATGGCAGAGTGTGTTTGGGTTAGGAAAGGTGATGAGAACTTATCTCCCGTGCAAACAGGCTCTGGGTTGTTCTTGGGGAAGTGTTTATCCATTATAGGATTGGGCAATGCAGAGGGAACGAAGCAGAATGGGTGACCTGGCTTGGCATTGTTTATATGCACAGCTTGAGAGACAGTAGGATCTGGTGGTCATAGTGCTACACTGGAAACCATAGCAAATCTGCTATGAATCCAAGATTAGACCTTTTGCAGATTGCATAACTTCTCCTTCTTTCCCCTTACCTCAACCTGAAAGCTTTAATTTTTAAAGTCTTCATTAATGGGATTGCCTCTGTCTGTTGCTATGATATTCAGATACCCAGGGCTCGGATCTGGCCGGAGTCTCTGTGAATTGTGTAAAGTAAATAATACTACTGGAGAAGATGAAGAGAAGATGACTCTTGTCATCTAGTTATTTATAAAGCTCCAGACATAGCCTCAGCATGATAGAAAATAAAAATAAATATAATGGTATGGGGCAAGTAATCCAATGGCATAAAATCCTATCTAGACTCCAATACTTAGTACAGAGAGCAATTCATTATGTATATACTTACTTAAACTACAAAGCAATTTTAAAAGAGCTTTCTACCCACTCAGTTTTTCTGTTTATGTTGACTACCAAAACATTAATATGAATTTTAATTACATAAGACTTGCATGAAATTTTGTGGGTACTTCTCTTACTACTTCATCAAAAGTCATCATAAATAGAGAGAAATTTTATTAAAAGTGACCAGCTACACGGATGTTTGCATAGTATCGTCCTTTTCCTGTGACAAGGATACCTTCCAAATTCATCTATTAGCTTTGATATCACACAGATCCCAAAGCATTGGCTGACTTCCATTGCTTCTAAAAGAAACATTGCTGCTTCTAAAAGAAGCAATATTATTCTACAAGAATAATATGAAAATCTAGGAGCATCTTTTAACTGCTAGTCTATCAGTCTGACCTTAAAGAAAACAACCTTGCATTTAGAAGAACACTCTCAGTGGATTCTGGATATCTGGAATTGATAGAGGTGGAAAGAAAAACAATGCATTTTGCAGGCTGTAAGACAGAGGGGTTTGCAGATGCATTTAGCTTATGTCAGCACGGAGCCCAGGATCACAGATATTCTGTAGGTGAGATCAGACCTCTAATTGTAACTGCAGAGTACTAATGGAGAACTTTGGGAAGATGTGCAACAGATCCTAAGTTCATCTGAAAGTATTATTTATAGGTTTCCACAACTAAGCGCTTTGCATCACCCTTCCCCTTTAGGTGTATCCCTGTGTTGCTGCCTTGCTATCTTCTCCCTGCTGTCCCCATATGCAAACAAATACGAGCTCCCCAGGAAAAAGGATTTCAAACTTTCTAGATCCTAATCAAAGCCACACTATGTAAATCAGTACGCTGTATGTATAGCTTTAGAATTTAATTTCCTTTTATCTTTCTTCCTTCTTGCAGCTGGTGGAGGATAGGTATAGCCCCTGTGTCAACTAGTCATTTAAAGGCAAAAATCCAAATGCTTCTGAATATTTCAAAAGCTTTGTATTGTGGACTTTCTAAAAAAAATGAATCTTACAAGTAAATTGCACAGTATGAGGAAATCATGTAATTGCTGGAGTGTACCAAGACTGATTTTCAGAAATACAAATAAAAATAGAGAACAGGATCTGCCTAACTGTGCTTGGTCCTATTAACAAGGAGCTATTACTAGCAAACAAAATGTGTCCAAGAATACACAGCTCACTGCTAACTTAAAATCAGTTGCTCATCAAAGTCTGTGAGGATATTTGTATAAGTAAAAGTAAAAATAGCTGAAGAAATCTCTTATAGGTGATCATTTCATCAATATATTTACCATCTTTTCCTCTTCATGGAATAACTATTGTAAATTGTTTCATTCATGCTGGTAGAATTGAGTCTCCTGTTTCTTCAAAGCTAGGCTTTTTTGTCTTTAGTAAATATTGTGGCAATTTTCTCTTTAACAAAGTTTCTTTGGACAGCTGACGTTCATGAAGAATGGAGGGCTTAAACCTACCAATGTTTGTAATGCATAGCATAGGCAATCATTATATGTAGAGCTGGTTAAAATTTTCTTGGGCAGAAGACAGACTTCCTGCAAAACATAACATTTGTGACTTTGGCGGGGGGGATACTATTAATAACCATTTTGCCTAAAAACGGAGGGTATTTCACCAAAAGCACATTTCTGTTTCCTATCTTACTTTAATACACACTAACATTACAATTAATTTGTATGTGACACCTAACAGCAGCTGTGGTTTAGTGTAACTCATTCTGGGATCTTTGTGTTGCTTGCTAATTTACCTCTTCCATGATTTATTAAGGTCTGCACTTCAGCTAAGTCATAGTGCATCCTGGGCAGCTAAGGGGACATATCTATGCAGCCATGGCAGCATGCTACTGAGCACTTGATTGAGGTTTACCATGCTGAACATTCACATAACAAATATTCTAGAGCCCACTGGCCCAGTACCCAAGCATGGAAGAAATAAATTGAAAGAAAAAAAAAACCCACAACCACAACAAACCCACAACTGAGCCATTTAGGTATCATGGGTTTAAGGACTCTCTGAACCACAGCCATTACTGCAGCTCACTAGAAAATGCAATTTAACTGTAGTCTAATTTGAAAGGAAATGCTATACAGTTTCAATCCACACAAGAGCAATCAGCATTTTGGTATGGCTTTTGTTTGTTCCCCAGAACCTTCTACCCAATAAAAATGTAGATATTTGAGCATTCTACCCAATTCAAGAGAAAATGGTGCTAGAATATTGAAATATATCATAATGCAGAAATTCTTAGTTTCATCAAACTCTGTAACATGTCTAAAATACATATTGTTGAGCAAGATATCTCATGGCCTTTGAGCTTTAGTTTGCGTCGCCAAACACACACGTTTCATGATAGAATCATTATTGTTATGAGAACTAAATAAGGACTTTGACAATAGCTGACTTTTGGGAAAGTATATAGTGATGTACATTAAGGGATGATAAGAGGCATTTTATACCATCTAGAGATTAAAAATGTGGGTTTAAAGCATCAATCTGCAAATAAAGCCATCTAATAGCAAGTAAAATGAGAAAGGTGATAAGAGTGTCATGATTCATGACATGAGCCAACTGCATTATGGATGATCAATGAACATTATCATCAGAACAATGTCACATTCTTACAATTATGGTGCTTCATAAATGCAAATATAATTGCTTTGTATGTAATGAAATACAAAAGCCACATTTAAATAATAATGTTAAGTTTGAGAACCAAACTGGCAAAACCTTGAATAGTCAGCTAAGCTGACATGATCTCATTCTTAACCTTTTCACTGCTGTCAGAACAGAAATGGGTTTGGAGAAAGTGTGTTTATGAAACATCAGGATTTGCTGATGATATTGGAAATGTGTGTTTGCTCTTAGTAGATGGGAGGCCAAAGCAAATAGATATAATTTCTTCTCCTCTATTTTGAGGTCATATTATTGATTTTGCAGTTCCTTCTGTGTAGCTAAGAGAAAAGGTGAGCCAAGTTATAATATAGTTGATCATGTGAGGGGAGAAAGAGACTGCAAGAATTACAGTGCAGTAACAGAACTAACAGTAAAAGAAGTGGTAGCAGACACAAAAAATTGCTGTGTACATCCAGTGAGTTTCTTTGTTTAATTCTTTACACCAGTGCAGACATCATACTGCTAGAAATGGATGAAGTCATATTTCAGTTGTTAGTCTATTACTTAAAGTGTGCAATGGTATACAGGAGTATATACACTCCGTAATTCATTTGGTTCCCCCATGTTATTCCAGTGGGGAGGCAGTAAGGCCTGCAGTTTTCATGCCGCTTCTTTAAAAAGCCATTGTACATGTTTCTGATATTAGACAGTGTAAATAAACCACAACATGGAGAGGGAGATGCAGTCAGCTGCTCAGAGGCCAGGTATTCCATTCCCTTTGTTTAAAGGGAAGCATAAAGGAGAACAGAAAATAGCACAGATGAAATCTTGGCATCAGTGTAATCAACAGCAAAGCTGATTTTAATGGGATCAGGAATTAATCTCAACAATCATTCCTGAATGGTACTCTCTTGTTATGGAGTTGCAATGTAACTTTGCAAATGTTGATACTGTGGTCCTTTGCATTCCTCAAGTCATTGTGCATTCCTCTTTCCCAGTTTGCCGTCGTATTTTGATAAAAGCATAAAGTAATATCCCATTTGAAGGTAGAAGTACATATTTTTTTAAGAACTCTGGATGCTATAATGGCTTACAGTTCCCTGGTTTCTTGACATAGCCAGTTATTAAAAAAGGTCGGATTGTCTCAGCTAGTTGAGGACTGGCAGCTGCTATATTCATACCATTCAGCAGGGGAATAACAACGTCATACTTCAAAACATATATTTTGACAGATTGTCCAGGAACTGTGGCATTACAAAGTTCCCATCTGCTATAAATGACTCCAAATATATACCTATTTTAATTTAGTCTCTACTATTTGCTATGGATTTTAATAGGAATGTTGTATCAAAATATTATTTTTACATGTAAATATTTACAAGTCTAGTGAAGGGCCAAAACACTGACTTTATCAAGATTCTCCCTACTCCTCTCTGCATAATGATCTTTAAAAATTAACAAGGTCTATTATCACCTGATGCCATCAGTATAATTTTCATGCGCAGTCAGAAACCAGTAGAATGCTACCTGTTAGAAATATGACTAATAAAAAAGCAGAGCTGTGATAGCTGGGCTGCCTTTTGTGGCATCATTGCAGTATGTTAAATTGCCTAAAAGTCTTCATTAAACTCTGCATGAAAACACTTGACACTTTATTATTATTAAAACCTATTGGATTTTCAGCATGTCAATGGCCAAGCTGGAAAAAGCAGTTAAGTTAGAACAAGGCCTTGCGTGAAGATAATACCTCTATCTGTAAAGCAGAAGGAACATTAAGACTGCATACGGTAATGAAGTACTTGACCCTTTTAGTCCTACAGTTTCCCTAAGTTTATAATTTTAACATTAATATAGGTGTTGTCATCACCAAGAATATTTTATTGCTAGGCAACTTTAGTTTGGTTTAGAATGTAGTCATAAAATATTGGAAAGTCTTCATTCCTATAACTGTACTCTAACCGTGTGATTTACACATCTCTTCACATGTAATATCTGTTAATAACACTTCCTTAAATTTGCAAAGTGTGATTCAAAGTTATTTGTCTGCAATAGGGAATCTTGTGATGATAAGAGGTATGAAAGTTACATAGATGCCTCAGTTATATATTCCAAAAAGATTGTGGGCTGAAATTGGTAGGTATTTAAAAACCTGACATGCGTTAAGATAGTTTTATGGGACAAAGGCACCAGTTTCTCTATCAGAATATTCTAGGAGGATCAGATTCTTCTCAGATGAACCTGTTGAGAGACATAGATATGAGTGGCAAGGCTAGAGTTATACTTAAAGACTTAATAACCTACAGAGGATATAACCTACCTACAGTGTCCATAAAAAGCCATTACTGCTGATAAATGAAAAATAACAAGTCAGCATATTGAATCTATGAGATCTACAAGATACAAAGCATGGGACCGGAAAGATCTGCATTTTCAGGTTGTGCCCACTAGTCAATGTTATGTAATCCATATGTGCATCAAGCTCTGCCTTAAAACTAATGAGGTTTTGCCTAGTCCTGTCATTAGATTGCATGGGTATGGTGGTGTCACAGCTCTGATACTGTCTTCTAATTTCTAAGTTAAATGTTTGTAAGCAATTAAATCTACTTGCTGTTCTACCTTCTCAGATCAAATAATTCCGTAGTAGTGTTCATCACCAGTCTATTTACAGAATATTATTATTTTGTTATGTTTCTGATTTGCTAGGTTTTGGTTAAGCCCACATAGACTTATCTGAGCTAGCTCTAGAAGCAGAAGCAGAATGTTTCTCCAACTGTGAAGCCCCAGGTTATTATCATTCTGCTGCTTTCAGTGCCTAAGCTAGCACAGTGTTGTGCCATGATAGGCAAAGTGTTTAACGCGGATGACTACACCTAATCAGAGTACATCTTTGTGAAACTTTGTGTGGTATAGATATTAGCTATGTCACATTCTCGTTACTATGCACGTCATATGCAGGGGTGTTTCAGGCATTCAGGAACAGGCTGTCATCCAGGAAGCTCACCGTCAACTGTCCTGATCCTGAGTGAAACTAAACCATTTCTGTCATAGTGCTGGCTGATTCTTGCAGGAACCCAGGAGGACACAGATTTTTATCCTGGCAGTACACACTGAAGGACAGATGCATAGACAGGCTGGGACGTTAGGAATAGAAGCAAAAATAGCTAAGGAAATGATGCACAAATGAAGTCAATTTTCTTTAGGTTTTTGAAAACCTAAAGACATTTCAGAGGGCAATTGTATAAAAATAGCAATTTCAGGTAAGAGGAAATGTAGCAGAAAGAATAATAGTGGTAGAATTATGTTCAGCTTTTCAGAAGTTATACGACTAAATGGAAACAAAAGTTCTTCATTCATACATAACATACATCATATGCAATCATATGTGATCTCTTTCACTCCTAAGTGGTAGCAGATAGATGTGTGTGTGTACATATTGGTTTTGATTACTTCTGTTGTGCAGTGGCTGAGGTGTAGACCCCAGTCAGGCAATCTTTGTTCATTTTTTTTCTGTCAACACCTGTTTCTTTCTACCGTCTCTTGCCTGCAAAGATGAAAGCTTATATATGAAAAATAGAAGTTAGGGAAGATAGAATTTAATCATTTCAGTAATTCTCAGCAGCAATAAAACATTTTGTGATTGTTCTCTCTGATATGTACTTCTCACTTAACAAAGATTTTTGCCTGGGAACGTCCTTATCTTTAACAAAGGAGAGGAGGAGGCAGACTGTTCCCCTTCACACCCACAAATTTTCAGTGACCCTCAGGTGAGGTTTGTGCAGCTCCCTGGACTACTCATGAGGAAAGGTCAGCTTCCCATGAAATCACAAGATTCAAAAAGACTGGGGTTACAGTTGCACTAAGTGTAAGCTGTAAGAGATGCAGTTTTGTTATTCTTGTGATTTTTGTAGGTTGTGACCAAAAGCCCCATATTTCTGTATGTTTTAGAAACTTACCTGAAATCCACTTGGAAGAGCTTTAGGCATCTCACTGTACCAAGTTCCTCTAGACATTGACAGGTCATCTACATTTTGCCACAAATTTCATGCCATGTTATTTGTATGATTTGGAATTGATCCTTGCTACATTTATCTAGAAAGAGTTTATATGATAGTGCTCTTTTTTTCCTTTGACTTAACAAACAACATGAAGTTTGAGTCTTTTTCTTTTTTTCCTAGCAAATCTATGGCCAGCAAGAACATGTTGGCTGAACATAACATGTGCATTTTGGGAACACAAAACAATTTGCAAACACTGTACCAATGAGTTTGTATTTAGGATGTAGCTTCTGGGGACATGCAAGTACAAGCTTACACCAACCATCCGATAACCCTTTTCACAGCTTCAAACAGAGCAGTGCATCAAACATGTCTGCCACCTTCTCACCTACCCCAGAGAAGCAGATACTGCTGATAGGTTTGTGGGTTGTTTTTTTTTTTTTTTTTTTTGGGGGGGGGGTGGTGGTTTGGTTTGGTTTGTTGGGGTTTTTCTGTGGTCTGGAGGTGAGCAGGAGTTCAGCGTGGTAAGCCCAAAACGTCCCTGAAACAGAAAATACATTTCAAACTATGTATCTTGAAGGAAGAGGATATTGATGCTTCTTCAGGAAAATTCACGTTTTTCTCCTATCGCACACCATCCCCATTCTTCCTTGCTGCTTTTTCTGCTTCATCAGGATGACTTGGCTAGACTCAAAATAAATTGGCTGTCTGTGGGGTTGGATAATCCCAGACAGCAAAGTGCTGTAAGAGGAACTATTTGTGAGGCACCATAGGGTCTACCTTACCTTTCCCTGAACCTATCACCTCCTGCTCAAAGGCAGATATTGCAAATTGCCTGTTAGTTTTCCCTTCATTTCATTCAATGATTCTCTCTCTTTTTTTGGTCTAGTTTTTGTTGTTGTTGTTGTTGTTGTTTTGGGTGTTTGGTTTTTTTATTACATAGTCCTTGCTGCTCAAATGCTGTTTTAAACCATTTGAGCAGTCTTGAGGCATTCCTATTCAACAGATGTTCCAGAACTGGAAATAACCTTTTTCCCCAGGTCTGGAGGAGAGTAAGGTTTTGATGTCCATAGTGCTGATGTGTGGAAGTACCTGAGAGAGGTAGAAGGGCTGTTCCTCGGTGTCAAATACTAAGGAGAAAAAAATGTTTTAAACCATTTTAAGTTCTCTATAATAGAAGTAGTGCTGCACTTCCACAAGAACCTGTGATTCAGATCATAAATCTGTAGTACCACTTTATAAATCATTCACAAAATATGAACCATGTTGCATTCCTTTCCTTATGGTGAGAGTGTTATGAAAGAATATGAAATAAATGCATTTTTAAAAGGGTCTCATAGCAGGAGCATTGTGTTTTCAGGAGTGACCAGAGTACCAAAATAAACTTCTGCTTGCCCGCGTGTTAATTAAACTGGCCTACTGCATTTGTCTCTACTTCCCTTCTATTTGTTACATTGATAATTCGCTGCTGGGAGTTGAAAATTAAATTGGAAGCTAGTAAATGTTGTGAAGGATAGAAGAAACCATGTGTTCATGCATATCGAAGTGGGGGGGGGGAGAGAGAGAAGGAGATGCCATCTTCATATATTTTTGTATAGTGTCTTATGAATTTTTTCTTCCTTTATTTTCCTCTTTTCTTCTTTGTTACTATTCCATACTACTAGGAGACAGGCTATTCTCCTGGTCTTCTGTGGTCTGCGATAGTCAAGAATTTTCACAAAGAAGCCAGATTTTCAACCTGCAGAGATTTGGGTGACTTAAATACTTTTGGATTAGACTTACTTTAAAAGATGTTTATCTAACCCCAGCCTATAAATGTCTCCAGTTTTTACCTGTTGCTATCCAAGCTCTGTATTGTGAGCTACTACACAGACTATATCTCCTGCTTCACTTGCCTTTGGGAGTCGGTATCCTAAAGGTCATAGTTTTGTGGATGTGCTTGGGTGATCTAAATGTAATAAATTGCACCCACAGCTAGGTATGCCCAGAGTTTCCATGGTTTCAGAAATTCAGAACCCAAAACCTGAGTCAGAGTCTAAAGTACTCTGTTCATGATCCTTCATCCCCTTGTGTGTGATAGTTGTTTAAACTGAGATAAATTTCAGGTCATGAATCTAGACAGTCATTCCATGACAGAGTGGGTGACTCTCATTCCTTGGCAGTGCGATTCATCAGATACAAGGGTTGTATCTAAACAGCCATAATTTTGTGTAATAGAACTAAAGTCAATCAAGCAGTGAATTATCAGAGCCTCTACCACTGAAAACCAGCTGTCTTTTGTATGTATCTAGAAACACAGAAGTATTATCTGCTGACAGTATTCTATCTATTATTGCTATCTCTTCATTATTTCAACTAGCATCTGTATTACTCCGTCAGATTGCTATATGACTGACTCTGATAGCACATGCTTTTATTATTACTTTCTTTCAAAGTATTGAACTTCCAGGAAAACAAATATTAAATTCTCTCATCATGATGTCTTATTTGTGACTTAACTTCCATCCAACATTAAACAGCTTTTTATGTCCTAACACAGTCCCAAATCTGTATATTTAGTGCCTGATCTAAAGCCTGTTCAAACCCATGAAAGGCTCCGTGGAATTGAGATTCACGTAAGGCCTTTAATGTTGCTAAAATATACTACCCAATTGAAGATGTCTCTGAGCAGTAATTACTGAGGAGGAATTGCAGTGACTGAAGGCTGGGCAGAAACACCTGGGGTCCATTTGGAGCTGCTGGAACATTCATTACTTATTGTGGGGAAGGCCTATGCTCCCCAAGATACAGGCAGACGTAGCTTTCATTATTTGGTGCAGTTTTTGAAATTGTATAGCAGATTTCTGTAAATGGCTGAAGCTCTTAATTAAACAAGGAGAAGTATACGCAATTGGCACAGTGACTGCTGTGCTGTTTTGTGAGCTGCTAAATAGAATTGGTTTTATCCTTCCCCATTTTTGATGCTGGTGTGGCTCAGCCATTTGCAAATAACTTTTCTGTCACAAAAGCTGCTGAGAAGGGGAGAGAGGATTAGTGAAGTGGGGAGGTTGGTATCTGAGGGGATGCCAAATTGTCATGGAATCATAAGTTAACCACACAGATGAAATGTTTCCTCAAAATAATCAGCACTGAAACAGTTAACAGTGTGGGGAGAAGGGACCTCAGGGTTTCAGTTAACAAATGTTTGAGACAAATAGGCTATTTTCTGCTTCCCAGGGCTATCATTTCAAGTGGGGTGAAGGCTATGGAGGAGAAAGCTGTATGAGTTTACATGCAATTCATGTTTTTGAAGATGCTCTTAGAGCTGCAGGTTCTGGACTATGCCTAAAAAAAATAAGTAGTTTTATAGAATGATTTTGTGGCAAGGAATGAATTTTGGCCACAAGTTCCAGATGGATGGACTGAGGTACTACAACACGCTTAATCATGGTTTCGTTCTCGGTGTCATTTCCATAGGCCCTGAGATTGTGCCACAGTGAGTACAAAAGACGTTCTTCCATGGCACCAATTTTTCTTCATAGCTGGAAGATACTGGCTTTTATTGTCCTATACCCTTACAAACGTGACTTACAAATTAATTCAAGGGGACAACTATGAAAACATTACAATTAGAGACTGAGGACAAACATATAACCTTCTCAAACCTCTGTGAAGGATTTACAGGGTGAGGCAATCTTTAGGAACTTAGTCTAGAAGGGAGTTCAGCTGGCCGAGTCACCTCTACACTGCAACAAGGGCAAGTGCTGCTAGACCTTCTCTTATGAAGGTTTTGGGAGCAAACATTCATTCCTGTCTGTGAGAGAGACTGCAAGACTGAATTGCATTGCAATAGCAAATAACTGCTTTCAGGATGCCATCCAAATCCCTCACTCCTTGGGATAAAACCAGTATTTTTACATGGTTATCTTGAATTTGTCCCATCAATTTTGCGGAATCTGAATCATCTACATTTTTCCTAATTCTGAAGAGATTGATTGGTAAAGCAAAGTAAATCTAAGCAGTAAGGTAAATAAAATAAGTAAATAACAATAATAAGTAGTAAATGGAAGGAAAATACAGCACAAATTCTCTGACTGCTACAGCCATTGCCCTCTGTTTTTCTAGTGCAACAATGTCATTGCCTGACTGAAAAACCTGCTTTTGGTTTGACCCTAGCAAATTCTAAAACAAGTTATAAGAAACAGGTAAAAGACCTCTAAAACTAGTTTTAATTCCAAAACAGGTGAAGAGCTATTCATTAAGCTCTATTAACAAACTGATGAAACAAATACTTT